>NW_024472060.1:7500-10372 GCF_017654505.1 Polyodon spathula | reverse complement strand
CAAGCTGTATTTATGTAATTTGATTGACTACGTTTAGACCTCATGTTTACGGTAATGAAATTAGAGTAAGTTATCATAACAATGTAGTTAAAGAGAACAGTTCAGTTAAAAATGCTCCAGTAATTACAATGTCCTGAAATGAGGACAATGGCACAGAATGGGTTAAAAATCATCGCAAATCTCCGAGGACCATCTAGGCTGGAGCCCCAGTCTGTAGTTCAGCTCACAGTGCTTCAGCGCCCCCTGCTGGTGTGGAACCCAACACGTCAGGCAGGCTGAGCTGCAGCTTGGTATCTTCCATTGCAGCAGGGTCGGAGTTCACCTGGTCATCTTCAGCCCTCCTGATTGGTTAGTGGGCTGCAGCGGAGAGGCTGCATTCACATTCGGAATTACAAACTGGGTTGCAAAACTGGATTAAAAAAAAACAAACTCTTAACAGGTCAATGTGTTGCCAAACAGCAGATTGACGTCATTGGCTCCTATTAGAAGATGAGATGTATTTCTAATAACACAGTCAATGTATTTTGACACATACCAGAACAGCATGTGCCTCTTTACCTCTGGGGAGGGGGTTTAGGGATCTGTCAAGCCCACGGCACTGAAACGCACAGCTGCATTTACCTGCACTAGAACATATTGTTAGGGTTTAGTCAGTGCCAATAGGAGCTTCAAATCACCATGGCAATACGACAAGCATTCCGACAAGCACCTGGAACAGCAGCAGTCAGGGAGTGTCTCTCTAAGAAGCAGGCAGGAGCACCTGGAACAGCAGCAGTCAGGGAGTGTCTCTCCAAGCAGGCAGGAGCACCTGGAACTGCAGCAGTCAGGGAGTGTCTCTCCAAGCAGGCAGGAGCACCTGGAACAGCAGCAGTCAGGGAGTGTCTCTCTAACAAGCAGACAGGAGCACCTGGAACTGGAGCAGTCAGGGAGTGTCTCTCTAACAAGCAGGCAGGAGCACCTGGAACTGCAGCAGTCAGGGAGTGTCTCTCCAAGCAGACAGGAGCACCTGCTGTGACTGTACCTGATTGCAGGCCTCTGGGAGCACCTCCAGCTTCCTTCAACACGCTGTGACCGAGGCTACCTGCTCATAACGGGCCATTACACTTAAACACTGTCTGTGAACTGCACTGATATGCAATGAAAGCAAACCTACATCCCTCCTATGTCATTTTGTTCAAAGTCTAAAGATATTCACTTTAAAAGCACCCTGAGCTACCCAGCTTATAGGAATCAGAGTTCTCAGATTTTGATAGTAAATGTGCTGCTTGTAAGACTGCCTGCTGTATGATAAATGATCTCAACTCAGTTGTTCTGACCTGATTTGCCCACTTGTTTGAAATCTAAAACAAAAACAACCTTCGATTGCTTGCTCTGACCAATATTCCTCCCTGTAGGGTTATTATTATTATTATATCTTAGGGCTGCACTGTATTAAATGGGTCATTCCACGCCAACTCAACCAGAAAAGGGACATTTCGTTGCCTGTCTGTCTCAGATTTTCCTAGAAAGATTCACCTGGGGGTTTTCAGACACGCCGAGTTCAGAAATGATAGCCATTATTTTTTTTTTAGATTTCCCTTTCGACCTATGACCTTGCAAAGATCATTCTAAAGTGAGAAAAAATCACCCTGGGTGCAATTTAGATGCTCCCTTCATGTGCAGCACGTCGTTCTACTCATATTGAACAGGGCTTTTCAGAACGAAATACCAGCAGCACCCTACTCACTCACTTCTGGCAAACTGCAAGATGAGGGGTAACTGACGAGTTTTATTCAAACTTCAGCCTAACCCTTTACCCTGTAGGGGATGTGGGTCCTAAAATGTAAGTATTGCTGTAGGAACCTTAGCAACCAGTCTTCCAAATTCTGTGAAAAACTTTTGGTTCAAGTCCCACCGCTGGTCATTAAACCCCCTTGAAATTTGAATTTTTGCTATTTGTACCAAGTTTAGGCTGTAATAACTTGCATGGGGGGACTCCAAAAAATCACCCAAAGATATGTTTGGATGGATGCTGATGAGATCTACAAGCATCAAGCAAAATATTATGGTATCCGGGATTTTGGATTTTTGGCAGATTTTTCAAGTTGCTTTTGTCATGCATTCAAGCATTGTTTATAGCCACTTTGGTGAGGCTAAATTGCCACTGAGTTCTATCCAAATTGACTATTTCTTCAGCTTTGCAGTCTCTGAGGATTGATCTAGAGAAAAAGGTAACAGTCTGTGCTTCCACTGGCACTAGCTTGGAGCTGAGGGGTTATGAACCTGCATGGCACCTGGGACTTCTTTGTTATGATGACACATTTGAAACTACCAAAACCTTACTTAGTTGGGTTTTAAAAAATTCACAGTTTTTCTTTTATAAAAAATCTTCCCTGTTTACAGCACAGTTTAAATACACCAGTCTCTGTCATCAAAGACCTCCTAAACCAAAGACTTTCAGTTGTGCCTGAAACTGACTGATTGGCTGGCATGAGAATACAGCAAATGGCTTTTTCACAAATGATTGGTCAGTCCCTAGGTAGGCACCACAACTTATATATAAAATAAAATTGTCACGAAACTTAGTATTGATATTACTTAGCAAAAGTAATTGGTAGTACAGCCATCACTCACATATCCGACCCTATGAAATGCTGCCTTCAGTGATGGTTAAACGAGAGTGACGCATGTCTGATTATTTCGTTTTAGCCAGTTCCAAACGTGACAGTGTGTTTATGGGTATTTGCATTGTATGGGTTACAGTGTGTTTGTGTCACAGTGCGTTTGTGTTACAGTGCATGCGTGTGACAGTGTGTGTATTACAGTTGAGGGCTACAGTGTGTTTGTGTGTAACAGTGCATGTGTGTGACAGTGTGTGTATTACAGTTGAGGG
>NW_024472059.1:0-25000 GCF_017654505.1 Polyodon spathula | reverse complement strand
AAATCACTTTCCTTGAAATCTTACTGTATCTTTGTTTGAATTCTTTGGATTAAAACATGAGCATCGTTGTCTGGACTCTGATCTGTACTGAGGGGGTTTAATGGACCTATTTGTTAACCAACCCCAAGTCTCCTGCACTATAGGAACTATAAGGAAAGTACCATGCAAACTCGCCACGGGGAGGTCTGTTAGCTTGAAGTCTGCAGCCAGTATCCCCATGATCTGTGACAGCACATTCTATTCTATTCTAGAAGCAGCAAGCTCTAGAATTCAGAGAGCCAAATGCTGTATAACAGAACGTGTGAAACGCTGAGTGAAAGGGTTTGTTTTACTGAGGTTACGAGTCACTCAGCTTGAGGGGTTATTTTTTTTCTTGAATGTGCAATTCAGACCAAAACCACTAAAATAATGTGGAACTGTAACACAATACAGTCCTTTATTCAAACTGCTTCTAAGAGGATTCTTTTGGCGTTAAAATAAAAATATTGTCATTTAGTTGGGGGGGGTGCTAAACGCTGTCCGTTCTCTTATCTGTCAAGGAATCGACTGTGATGCCAAAGAGTAGCGCTGTGTAAAGGGAACAGAGTACCCTGGACTGGATGGCCTGACAGTTCATTCCCAGGGTTCGGCGGAAGTCGGCCATCTAGAAAGGAGGCTGAGCTACGGTACACTAAATCATTGACCCAGAAGGCTAACAATGTGGCATCCGCGGATTGGAGGAGCGGTGCGCTCGTTAACCAAGGGGTCATGGTTGACGGTATATAAAGGGGACTGTGCTTAATACCAACCAAAACGAAGGAACAGATAACATTGCTTCCACCCCTATTTATACCGTCACTCATGACCCCTTGGTAAACGATTGCAGCTGCTTTTTATGATCTGCAGCTGCCACATCACTTGCCCTCCGGGTCAGTGAGTTAGTGTAGCGAAGCTCCGTTTCTTTTCTGCATGACCAACTTCCTTTTGACCCTCGGAACGAAGTGTCAGAACAAGTAGTCCAGAGCATTCTGTTCCCATTACTTAGCGCCCTCACAGGTCGGGAGGGAGATTTACCACCCGGAATCATTGTCTTTCTGTCACAGGGACGTAGCGAGGTGATCTGTTCCTTGATGGTTACACTAAACCGAAAGGACCTGTATAGAGAAAAGTACCGTGAATGTGGTTTGTTTGATTTGTCTGTCTTGTCTTTAATAGAACTGTTTGTTATTAGATTAGACAGCTAACACCATCTGGAGCTGTCGCTTAAGGCCAGCACTAAAACCAGACAACACTGCACGTTGTATCACAGATAACTTGTACTTCACCACGAGCACAACACTCACTTTGGACCGTGTTTGTGTTTTGTGTGTATGTACTGGATTATTGTTATGGGACTGTATCCCATAATTATCCACTGTGCAATATGCATCGCTGTGTATTGCCAGCCCTCCTTTTTTTACTGTTTGGATTTACAAAATAAAACAGACACCATTTCCCTCGTACTTCACTGTCCGTCTTTCATTGTTGGATCACTACCCCTGCTCTACCCCTGCGCTCCAGTTACCACTTTGCCACAAGGCTGCAACATCTTAAGGCAATTTCCAGGTTTCTTATCAATTCGGTGATCTAAACCTGGGCAAAGCTCAACGTGTCCACCCCCAGATTCCGATACTAACGTGTTAAAGTGCGTCCTTAGCGAGGTTCTCAAATAAGAGCTGGGCTGTGTTTTGTATTGTAAGAGGAAGCTAACCCGTGAAGCACCTTTGTTTTGTGAGAGACAAGTCATTTTCTCAGAGGCCCGGTCTTTTTGCTGTAGCAGAGCTGCCAGTCTCCCAGGCAGCTCCAGTTTCTATCAGCTGCCTTTCATCTGGAAAAAAAAACTGCTGCAAAAACAGACAACTGCATTACTGAACCCAATCAGAATGAAACCTGCAAGCCAACATAAACAAACTGGACTGTCAACTCTTTGTTGCAGGGCAGAGTATATAAGGTTATGGAAGTCTGTATTTGGTAGCTTTTTAAATTGCTGCAAGGGCAGCACCACTGTAATCCTGTAGACAGGACGTTTCATCCATCAGCCCTCCTCAGTGTGATGAAGTATCAAACAGGAGCGCGATGGACAGGCAAACCCAGAGATCCAAGACACATGGAATCTAATGAAATCTTCAGAAATTGAGAGGAATACAGTGCTTACAGTGCCTTGAAAAAGCATTCTGCCCCCATCCCTTTTTTCACATTTAAGAGTCTCACTGGGATTTTGATGCATTAGATTGGGAATTTTTATTTGTGAGTCACACATCCTTCTTCACAGAGTCCCCCCAAAAAAGAAAGAAAATAGTAAACAATAAAATAATAAAAATTAAAAAGCTGAAATGTCACCATTTTTTAAGTATTCATCCCCCTCGGTCAATACTTGGTTGAACCACCTCTAGCAGCTATTACAGCCAGTAGTCTTTTCGGATAAGTCTCTATTAACTTTGCACGCTGTGATGAAGCAATATTTGCCCATTCCTCCTTGCAACATTGCTCAAGCAGTGTCACGTTAGTTGGGAACGGTGATGGACAGCAATTTTGAGGTCATGCCACAGATGTTCAATGGGATTAAGGTCAGGACTCTGACTGGGCCACTCAAGGACATCCATTTTCTTCATTTTAAGCTGCTTCAGCGTTGTTCTGGCAGTGTGCTTTGGGTCATTGTCATGTTGAAAGACAAACTTCTTCCGCAGTTTTTATTTTTTGGCAGAGGGGCACAGATTTGTATCCAGGATTTCTCTGTATTGTGCGCCATTCATCCTCCCATCAATCCTATCAATATTGCCAGTCCCTGCTGCTGAAAAGCATCCCCATCACATGATGCTCCCCACCGCCATGCTTTACAGTGGGGATGGTGTTACCTAGCTGGTGTGCAGTGTTTGATTTGCGCCATACATACTGCTTAGCATTCAGGCCAAAAAGTTCCACTTTAGTCTCATCAGACCATAAGATGTTCTGCCACAACTGCAGTATCTGCTAGGTGGCATTTTGCAAACTCTTTGCGGGCAAGGATATGGTTTTTTTTCAGCCAGGGCTTCTTCCTTGCCACTCTCCCATAAAGGCCCTTTTTGTGGAATGCCTTGGAGATTGTTGATACATGAACATCCTCGTCCATCGCAGCCGCTGACTTCTGTAACTCATTCAGTCAGTTAGCCTCACAGTAGCTTCCCTAAGAAGTGCCCTTCTTGTCCAGAAAAAGTTTAGAGGGGCGGCCTGATCTAGGCAGTGTGGTGGTAGTTTCGTATTTTTCCCACTTCTGTACAATGGACTGCACTGAGCGCCAAGGGATGTTCAATGCCTTTGAAATGGTTTTGTACCCTTCCCCATATTTGTGCTTCTCCATAATCACATCCCTGACTTGCTTGGAATGCTCTTTCGTCTTCATTTTGATTCTTTTGAAAGTCTCTGCCATACTGTGGGACCATACAGAGAGCGAGCGGTATTTATCCTCACAGATTCATTTAATCCACTAATTTCTTACACAGGTGGAGTCCATCAACAAATTGTGTGACTTGTTGAGGTAATACACTGCACCTGAGCAAATTTAGACTTGCAATTACAAAGGGTATGAATACTTGTTTAATCTAATAATTTCCATTTTTCATTTTTAGTAGATTGTTGAAAGCTTTTGGAATTTTTCTTTTGATTTGACATGGTACTCAAGGCTTTGTAGATCAATGTGAAAAAATCCTAATTTAATCTATTTCAAATTCTGAATCTGAGACTCTTAAATGTGAAAAAAGGGATGTGGGCTGAATACTTTAAGGCACTGTAAATATTTTCATTTGAAAGTGACACATGGAACTGAAGTCAAACAATAAATCAAACGCTGTCACAAAAACTTAATGAAATGAGATAATGTGTCAAACTGAGAGGGACTTATTTTCCAGTGGCAGGACCTTGTCTGATATTTATCTGAAGTGCATCCTTTGTAGCGACGTTATTCACCCAGTAGGTCTTTTTACAAGACTAACATTTTAAATACCTGAAGAAGTCTTTGTCATGACCAGCAAAATCTAGTCTCCTACATTACTGAAAAATCTTGCATGAGAAGATCTTGTGCAGTATGCCATGCACTTTGCACATATTGACTACCCAAATTCAGTATACTGTACAGAAACTATATATACAGTAATTAATTCTTAGCTGAGTTTAAATATAACATATTGCAGATTTGTATTCATGTGTAATTTCAACAGACAGAATTTATACATTACTGTTGAAATCAACTGAATAGAACCAACACAAATCAAGCTTAACAGTTCTAATTTCTTAGCATAAAAAAAACACAAAACATTTTGGTGAAAAAACCTGCCATTTATTCTTTCACATATAAAAAAAGGTTTTAGTTAAAACAAAATGTAACCCAGGCCACTTGCACAGTTCTCTCGTTAATATAAAAGTCAGGGTGCCTTTGCTCAGTCTGTTCATTCTCTCTTTTGCCATTGGTACTGCATACAATTCCAGCGAGGCTGTACCGACGCATGCCTGAGTAAGCACCGCAAACAGAGAGGCTTCATTTCAAACCCCATACGTACTGTAGATCCTTTGTAAACTAGCCCTGCAGCGTGAGGGGAGGAATCAGGGGACCGTTCCTTCAACATTCATCTTCCCAGTAAGCACATCCACTCCCAATTACTATTGAAGTGCATTTCCCCAACAGACCTCTGCAAGAAATACTGTCACTACTCATTTGGCACCGAGTAAATCACTTGCATGTGTGCTTGGAAAACACTGATCTGCATGGTGCGTGTTCTCCACATGGAGTGCATTCATCTAGCTTCAGGTTTTGGTTCTCAGCACTTGCAGATAAGCAGACAGTAATCAAAGCATTATTTATATTGCATTAGATTCTTAAGCCCCTTTTGTTTGTAGAGAGTATTTACTATTTTTATGCTATTTCCACTTCAAACTCAGGAGGAGAAACCAATTCAAATTCACTCAAATTCCCTTCCTGTGAAACTTGTAAAAGAACCCCCACGTCTCAACGCAAAGCCCTGAAATATTCCAAAGGTTTACAAGTGTAACTAGCAGGAGACAGAGGTTTATCACAAAGCGGTCCCACTACCTGCAGCACATGAAGGGAATCTGGCAGGCGTGATGCCAGGAGCATCTGATAATGGAAACAAAGTCTGGAAACGGACCTCAGAGCTAAAAACTGAACAGGCATTTATTTAGTTTGACAGAACCTCGGGCATCCGCCAGTCAAATATTCTCTCGTCAGCAACAGATTAGGCTCTGATGAGAATGGAGGAGGTAAAGGAGGGGCTGGGGGAGGGTGAAAGCTTTTATGAAATCTTAATGGACTCAAGCAGTTTACAGCCGAGAGAAGTGGTGCAGATGAATAGTGATGTTGCACAAGCACAGATTAAATTAATGAAGCCTCTCTCCTGTTCTATTAGTACATTATACTGTTGGAACCCCTCTGCTTATTTAATGCAAACAAATATGTTTCAACTAAAACTTGTCATTCCATGTCTGGAAAGTGAATTGAACAGCACAAGACCTGCATTCTACTACTGAAAAAAAAAAAACACTAACAGAACCTCAAACAACTCCGGTCATTGGTGTGGACAGGAGATCGGCTTTCATAGGCAATGAGGCGCAGTCATTCGGCCAAGCAATCTTTTTTTTAACTGCCCACTTTCTTTCCATCAATTGTCTGGGAAAGAGGGAGACTCAGGGGGGAAAAATAAAAAAAAAAAATGCAGTTCCAAAAGGAAAAATAGGCGAGTGATCAGCCGGTTATTCCGGCCGCTTCCAGGGGAAGGGAATACAGAACCAATGGCTGTTCTTGCACTCCGAGGCAGTCTGCAATTCAAGTGGATGTGCTGCTACCGAGCGAGGACTCCTTGCATTCTTCAGGGCAGCTGAAAGATCTCACAATATCCACCCTTCCCCATGGCACGCTACTGGATCTCTCCCATGTACAGTCTTTTGTCACTGGATCCTGAAAGAACTGAAAAGAGAAGAAACATTTTATTTAATCTTTTTATAAAAACACCAAGCTTTTTTTGAAATTGGCATTAAAAAAAATCCCCACCAAAACACAAAATCACACAACAGGAGTTCTGCAAATACTAAGCCCCTGTGCTTTGAAAATGTAAACATTTAAAAACAGCAGCCAGGTAGATACAGGGTTCGACATGAACCATGGCCCGGAGCCAGTAGAGAGCGTAGTTTGGCCGGTAGTTATGAAGCACCACAGGCCCGACAGGGCCAGTTACATTTAATTAGTATAATACTAGTAGTGCATATGGCTTCCGTTTCATGATTCCAGGAAAACAGGCTAGTGTGTCAAAAAGCTGAAAATTAAATTTACAAACCATTTTTTAAAAACATAACTATGAACTAATCCTAGATTTCCCGCCGCGAGTCATATTTGTTGTAGAGTCAGAATCTGAGACTACGAACAGAAGTGCTGTGCTGGTACTCGTTCCCACGACAAATCTTTTACAAATCAGGTTTTCTACAACTAAGAAACCAAGAAGCCAAAAGGAAAGCGCTGAATCAATAAAACCACAAAGAATGTAACTATGAAAAAATACGACGAACATTTAGCGTGGAGGCTTCATTATGACAGAGAAGAAAAATAACTAATGTTCTGCCTTGTTTGGCGTCAGTTTCCCAGATTTGCAGATAAAACAGCAGCTTTATTTGTTGCCAATGAAACATTTCGTTTACATCCTATCCAGTCTCACAGTAGGGTGTACCGATGGATACCCAGATATGCAATCGAACTGTCTAAGTTTTTGATTTGGGATCTAATGTGTTCTGGTCAAAAATGCCGCTCACAATCTTTCCAGGACTCGCTGGTTTCACTCAGCAAGATCGGTGCTGACTTGGGAGAGGCGACACAAGCGGCAACGCTCTAGCTAGGATTGTTATTATTTTGTATTACGAATATTGTTTGTTTTTTATTAGAATTATGGATGGGCATTTCAAATAGTTTCCTATTTGAACACACAGGGTGAAACTTTATGTACTCGATTACCTGAACTCTGGTCCCTTACGCTACCAAGAGTAAAAGGCAAATGCGTGTGCACAAGCAGACAGCACAACAGTGTAAGCCGGTAAGGTTTAGCCGGGTTCAAAGTGTTCAAACAATGTCCAAGACGAGATTTCTTCACTCTGTACCCTATTTCCTTAGGCACAAGTTTCTTTTGTTTACAGAATTAAAATAACTCAATGAGCAGCAACGTCACAGCGCGTATCTCTTCCAATTAAAGCAACAGTAGCATAATATTGCGCAAACCACCAAATAATCATTTTTGCTGTAGTGTATTCAGAATAAAATAACACCTATCATATAGTAGCCTAAATATTCTACATCTGTTTAATTCTAACAAATAATATTTCTAACATAATCTTAGTGTAAATATTATAACCTGGCCAAAATAGAAAATACACTCCAACATTACAATAGTTTAACATTACTGTTTACAACTAGCCAAAGTGCTGACATCAGATGAAACTAAGTCAAGTTAATTTGCCTATTCAATAATATGTAAATAATTCAAAACAAGGATACCTGGTTGTACTTTTAACGGTCAGTGCAAATGTTGCCGTTACTCCATTCACAGAAAGTCAACAGTAGATGTTTTACATTGAACTGCAGTCCAGAGTTAAAAAATAACTCCTTTCCAACTCCAGGTATCTTGCCTTTTCTTATTGTCACTGCATTGCTGTGCTTAACATTTAGTATGCCTTTATATTCATCATAACGTTAAATTACCTTTCTAATTTCAATTTTACCCAAGTTTGGATTACTGTACTTCTTATAGCACTTGCTATATACATGTTTAATGGCTGAAGTAACATATTTGAAAGGCTTTGTTTGGCCACTTTCTTTTGAGACGTGGGCTCTCTTTGGTTACCACAAACAGTTAGAAACATACTGAAAATAAAAACCATCATGAAGAAATATATAAATATATTGGGGCAGATAAAATTGCATCCGGGCCAGTAAAAACACGAGCTCAGCTGCCCGAGGGGCCAGTATTTAAATCTAAACGTAGAGCCTTGACATGTAGCCTTAAATAGCATTGTATGGGTTTGCATGGTTCAACAGGAAGCAAGGAAAAGTGATGCATTGAAAAATCTGAAGCATTTCTATTTTAATACAACGCTTCTGTTAAACATTGACGTCACTGGAGGAGAGTAAAGATGCAATCTTTGGTGCCAAGATGAACATGGAATTATCATGTTCGGATATCAGTTTAGATTCAGTCACGTATTCGAATATTCATTAACTTGCAAAAGGTTATCAAAGCCGCTGTATGTAACACTATGAAAAGTTAGATGTCGCAGTAGTAAGAACAAAGCAAAGGAAGTCATGCAGTAGTCACTTAAACTAATCTTGTG
The DNA here is from genome assembly GCF_017654505.1 of Polyodon spathula. Lineage (NCBI taxonomy): Eukaryota > Metazoa > Chordata > Actinopteri > Acipenseriformes > Polyodontidae > Polyodon > Polyodon spathula. The sequence continues at coordinate 16,624 of NW_024472059.1, read as the reverse complement.
AATTTCAGATAAAAAACAATACATAAAAGTAGACACCATGAAAACTCCAGATAAAACAGATGTGGAAAAGGGGCAGTTTACAATGATAAACAGTATTTACCCACGGTCATTTCCCTTTTATTACATTCCACATAAAAACAAGGACCGCAAGAGGTCAAATTGGCCTTTAAACAATTATTCACCACCAGATGCAGGCTACCTAGTGGAGCTATCCACTCCGACGAGCACCAGCTTTCACTTTTACTGCAATATCTCTAAACATTACTTCATTCTTTACAAATTGTCCAATTTTATAAAAGATTACTATGAGTGACACAATGACACTGCATTCAGTTTGTCAAAGTTGTGTATAATGGCATGTCCCAATCCCTGGGCTGCACAAATGATGTTCGGTTTTACGAAAACAGATTGGATGTGAAGAGCTGAAAGGAGTTCCCTCAATGCAGGGAGATGAGGGGAGCTAGCAGTAATTCAGGAGGGATGGTTCCCTCAATGCAGGGAGATGAGGGGAGCTAGCAGTAATTCAGGAGGGATGGTTCCCTCAATGCAGGGAGATGAGGGGAGCTAGCAGTAATTCAGGAGGGATGGTTCCTCAAGGCACACTTACCAATAGGCTCCTCAGGGTGGAAGGCGACCTCGTTCACAGAGCCGGCGTGACCGGGCAGCTTGTAGAGGATCCTCCGAGAGGTGGTGTCCCACACATACACAAACCTACAGAGACAGACAGTCAACAGGGCAGAACCAAACGCTCGATTCAAAAGGGTTAACTCTTTGCTGACATTGAGTAATTAGGCATTGAAGGTTAACATAACTACACAATAGAAACCCAGATACCTCCCACCAAGGTGCCATGAGTATGCAATACGAAGGGGGTCAAGAAATTCACACTTGGTGAGATTTAATCATCCATACACAGATCTGAGGTTACATGGTGCAGTCCAGTATAGTTAAGTGCTGGATAATCTCTGACTGCATGGAGGGGTAAACCAAGACATCTGCTGTTTAATGTCTTTTCATTTCTAACAGTTCTCCTTGCTCTTATTCTTACTGAGCTACAGAGAAGCGACACCCTTGGAACCTTTCTGGTGTAGAAATAGCATCTATTCAAGTTTAAAAAGGGAATGTTCAGCGGCACTATTTACACAGATTTGGTTATAAAAAGGAGGCTAGATCACCAGGACACTTTCATGCATCGTTTCAGTACATGAAAAATAAAACTGTAGGGTTACAAAAGCAGCAACACGTATCTCAGCAGGGTGCCTAGGCGCTTTGTTACCCAAGTGTGGGATACCAATAGCTCATTGTGGTCAGCCCTGCTTCCAACTTGTTGTTTACAAAAAAAAGTTAGATCACCTTGGCTGAGAAGACAGGACACAAAGAAAGGCGGCCAATAGCGCATGTCTTGTGATGCTGCTAAAAATAAATGCTGACATCACATGGATTCCTGGTTTAATGCACTCGTGGCTGGGTTGAAGTATCGATGTTTGGAAACAGATTAAAACGTTCCATTAAACTGATGTTTCCTTGTTCTGCTACATAACAGGGATGCTCTTCCATCATCACAAATCCACAGCAGAGCAGCTACAGTACATCACAGTGACAGTAATCTACCGCCCTGTACTGCAGAGTCATCCAAATTAAACACACGCCATGACATGCATGTGTGTTAGCCCAAGACAATAAGCTTATTGAGAGCCCAGAGGAGCCCATTCTTAAAAAACATTTCGGAGTTGCAATTCTGTAATACAAAGAAGAAACAAGATCCACAAGACAAGGAGTTATCGTTTCTACAGGGACGTTCCAGGTAATTGAGATGAGACAAATGAACAAATCCACAGAGGGAGTCTCCTTTAAATATTCCATCAGCAAGCTGGAAGGATTATAAATCATTAAGAAAACCACTGACAGAAGAAATCAGCTATGCAATAGTACGTTCAATTTAGATATGCCATCGAATAACAGACAAAACTCCCACCTTGTGTCTTACTACATCAAAACAAACCTCTGCATATTTCCTGGATTAATCAGCTAGAGCAAACTACCCTACTTATGAAGAGAAAATCCACCACATGTGCTTTAGATCCTATTTCTACTAAACCATTAAAAAGAAGTATTCTCTAGGATTAATACTGACATATTAGCAATAGTTCCCTTTCATCTGGCATTGTTTTAAGGTTGCTGTTGTAAAACCGCTGCTTAACCCTACCATGGATCCAAAAGCTCTTAACTTCAAGCCTATTTCTAGTCCAAGCATTGAGAGTAGTATCTAATCCGCTGAACACATTTCTTGCAGTATATATGAAAAATGTAAGTTTCCGCCCGGGTCACAGTACTGAAACTGCACTTAGAGTGATAAATGATGTGCGGTTATCTTCCAATAAGGGCTCACCCTCAGTTCTTACACTTTTAGATCTAAGTGCAGCATTCAACACTCCTCCTGTGACTGATGGTCTTGAGAATCTAGGAGCATTGTCAGGTCGTATCCTGTCTTGGTTTAAAGCCTTTGCTAAAAAGGAGGAAGAATCCTCTTATCTGAAGTTACGCGAGATGTCCCGCAGGGTTCCGTTCTTGGAACAACTTAGTTTTCCTTGTATATGCTACCCTAGACATGAAAACCACCCTAGAAATGAAATCCATTTCATCGTTATCCCAATTATATCCCTCTGTAAAACCTCAGCTGAACGTACTCCGATTACCTTTTAAAATGATGTAAGACATCCTCTTTCACTGCAGGATGCTTTAACACATAGGCATTATTGCAACGCTCTTTTCTCTGGTATTTCAAGCTGTGTTATTTTGATTGCAGCTTGTGCAAAATGCTGCTGCCAGAGTTAAGTAAAGCAGAGTAGTATAAACACATTACCTCATGCAACAGCCTTACACTGCTACCTCCCTGTACAGTTTAAGACTGATTTTAAGGTCCTGCTTTTAACAAAGCTTTAAATGGCCTTGCAGCCCTAGATCTAAGACAGGGACAGAAAATATGTATCCAACTGCTCTTAGATCACAGGAGGAAGGTTTACTCAGTATTCCATGGATACAGAATAAAAGCAGACGGCACAGCGTTCAGCTTTAGAGCCGCAAAGTTGTGAAACGATCTGCCACCTTCTGTTGCTGCTTTTAAAGTAAGATTAATTATTAGTTTTTTTGTTTTTTTTCAGTAACCAAGTAAAACAGCAGCAGCAGTTTGTGGAACAGAGGTACCCATACTGACAGGGTATGGTGATTTACTTTATTGTAAGAAGGACTTCGAAAGGAAACCACATCAGCTATAAATAAAACTTTAAATAACGCAACACTCCAGCGGTATGCTTCCTCATGCTAGCACTGTGCAAAACACAAGGGAATTGGTACGACCAACGAGCTGAACCGTGTTAACCAGGGAGAGCAGGTACACAGAACAATGTGTCCAGCAAAACAGATCAAAAGCAATGATGCACTTCCTACAAGGGAGCATTACTCCTGGTCAGTCTTACCTGTCTGCAGACCCTGCTGCTATTTTGCTCCCATCTGGAGACCAAGAACATCTTAGAAGGTTCTGCAACAAGAAACAGACATTAAAACCTGCAACTGATTTCACAGTGAAATAGCCAAACCTCTCTCTCAATAAGAAAGGTGTTGAAGGTGATGAATTTACACTGAAGGACTACAGTTGCACAACTGATATCTCGCCACGCAGACACATTCCCTCACGCTTATTCCCTCGTTCCATCTGGTTTAAGGTTGCACAGTGCGGTGTTGTATTCAGCCCCAGTGGTTTGGCAGCGATCAGAAATAAAATAATACATAAATAAAAAAAACTACTGCTATGAGGTCTATACCTTTTCAAAGTTGTGAATGCTTCCTTGGAATATCTTCAGACACCTTTCTTTTGGTGCAAAAGGGCGTACGTCCCAGATACGAACTAGTCAGAAAAAAAAACAAAAAAAAAAAAAAACAGTAAGATAATACACAGGTATTGCTGACAAAACAGTGGCACGGAATGATCAATTCAAAAGAACTTTGCATTTCCAGACATCAGGCCAGATCAAACGAGTCCCCAGAACGAATGACCTTTTCAGATATGAAGATCTGAACAGGCCAGCACTTCACCTCAGCACTCATAGAAACAAAGGGACATGGTTAACATTGCGCTTTGAGAGGCTTTCACTGCCATTTTACAAACAAAAACACAACGACAAAGACACACCTGTGTTGTCCATGGAGTTGGAGAGCAGGTAGGAGCCCTCTGAGCTCAGGCTGAGTCCGGTCAGAGAGTCAGCGTGGCCGCGCATCGTGTAAATCAGCTTGTTCTGTCGCAGGTCCCACACCTGGTGAAGAGGAAGCCATCACAGCTTCATCACATGAAACTGGCTGAACTGCACACCCTTCTAGCACAGTACAGCGTGTTCACCAGTTACAAACCAAGTGTGCACATTTAACATGTTGCATGGTCACAGTATGGATAAACTGGGTTTTCACTCACACAAACTGCTGTTCAAAACTAAATTATTACTATTAGGATTTTAACACCTATCAGGAAATGCATCATGACGGGTTACAATAAAACAGCCTTCATTCAAGAACCACTAAATTATTAGATGTGCAGGTTTATCTACACAGGGAGGCACAGAACACTTCCATTGCAAGATTAGCATTAGCCACTCTTGAGCTTCTTGTAAAGGGGTTTAAACTCAAACTGCTAGGACTGTGCACCTGTCTGATGCTCCACATGCCCCAGCAAGTTTGATAAATAGCTGCAGGCATGGAAAGGACTCCCACCTGAAAGACACATGCATCTCAATCCTGACTCCTGCAGAGGAACAGAAGGAGCCGCACACTTACCTTGATGTCATTGTCAATCCCTCCAGATATGATCTGGTCGCTGGTGTCGTTGAATGTGACGGACAGGACCTGGTAGGTGTTCTGGAACGTGTGCACGGCAGCTTTCTTACGGATATCCCAAAGCTGCAAAAACAGACGCATCATTCATTTCAAAAGAGAAGGAAAAGCAACCGCCGCCTGCACTTCAGACAAATAAAACTCTGGAATTTAAGAATGTGGGTTTTAAAGTTCCGCTGAAACACACAAATCAAAATCTTAATGTTTCACTTATGGAGAAAAGGTGTCAATAGCTGAAACTCTTGCCTAGTCCTTAGTCTCCTATAGTTTTACCTTGGAATACTAATTGAGCATTTCTTTTATTTACTTTTAAACACCTGGAAAGCCAGCCTGTCTCTTCATCTAAATCAATGCCCTTACTTTAACAGTGCCGTCGTCGCTGCCTGTGCACACGACTTGTGGGCCGCGCCTGGCCGGGTAGCAGGAGTTCACGAACGACGTGTGTCCCTTCAGCCTCTTCATCCTCTCGCCCGTCTCGCTGTCCCACACCCCCACCGTCTTATCTGTGGAAGCTGAGAACAGCAAGCTGCAAAACATTTAGAATTGGATAAAACAGGGTGCACAAAACTTCAGAATGATCACCCTTGTATCATTCAAGTAACGTGGCTTCCAATTCTTGTTCTGTTGCTGTTAACCATATAAGCTTTCCACTCTGTTCAAAGCAATATTTTCTCTAATAAAAAGCAACCTACAATGTGAGACTGAAGGGAAGAGCGACACTAATTTGATTAGTACCACCTTCAACACCTGTGCAAACTTCTCTGCTGACAATTTCATGTGCTGGTTAATTGCTGTCGTTAGAGAACCATTGCGTGAATGAAAAATTGTATTAAATATTACAGGAAAGCTCATACAGGTGTGAAAGGCGAGGCTAATCTAATTAAATTAGTCCTAATCTTTTACCTTTAGCCTCTAGTTCTGCCACTAACCTGCCATCTGTATTGTAGTGCAACTCCATGACAGCCCCGCTGTGGCCCTTGAGTGTGGCGAAGTTATCACAGTCACCATAAACATTCCACATCACTGCAAAGACAAGCAAACACCAAGCCAGTTTAACACAGCCGGGCGGAAATACATTTGTCTTGTCAATTATACCAACCAGCATTTATATTTAAAAAAGATAATTCTACTCCATTCCTGTAAATGCACATCTTTCTAATCTGTGGCGATTCTATTGCTTGTTTTCACTGCTGGGGGAGGACCAAAACAGTAATCTGGCTGTCCCAAACTTTTTGCACGGCGTAAAAGTAGCGCACTGCATGGAATAACCAGGTTAAAACAAACAAACAAACCATTAAAACCAGTTTTACTACTTTGCATTTTCAACAATTCAAAATGTGCTACAGTGTTGCCAGGGATTGGAATATCCTTACTTCCATATTGTACCTGTCTAGAGTGGTTATAGCTGCATATAGCAAGAACAGTTCATGAGAAACAAAGAGAGGCTGGGCTTGTAAGCTGTACTGCAGCATGAATGCTCCACTTCACCTCCATGTTACATGGGTTTATTCAGCCCGGTTTAATATCTCAAGACTAGATGCCAAAAGGAAATTCCCTTAACACTGCTTCTGGAAAAACTCTCCAATTATTGAATTTTTCAAATGGTTTCCCACCCACCTAGCATTACTTGTCAGGAGGTTTAGTCAAACAAAACTTAAACCTGCAAAACGGAGACAGCATTTACCTACGAAGCATTCAGAATGTGAAAAGTTTGACAAAAGAAACAGGAACTTTGCCATCAGCAACTTTCAACGTGCAAAATGACAATTTCTTGATGAACTGGTAGAGAAAAGTCAAGCCCCAGGTTCTCGTTGTCAAGTTAGGTATGTTATATAAATACTTTCTACAAGTACTTATAAATTCGTTTCAAAATGCTGTTGTAAAATGCATGGCAAGTGGTCCATGGATAAAATCCAAAGCCCAAAGTGGTCCCTACATCGAAAATGGCTGGGAACCACTGCTGCAGTGTACTAGAAACGGCCGAGCATTACAGGACACAAACCTAGAACAGAGCAAGTCGCACGCCAGGAACCAGCTGGGCGTGGAATAAACATTGTACTGGTGGGGTGAATTTGTTAGGTATACTGGTATGGAAAGAGTGGTACATCACACTGGACTGGAATTCCAAAAGAAAGCACGTCTACTCACGGATGAGTCTGTCGAATCCAGCTGATGCCAGGGTAGCACCATTGGGATGAAACTTGCAGCAGTGAACTTCTCCCTCGTGTCCACTGAGAAGCATGATGGGTGCCTGCAAACTGGAGCTCCTGGGGGGGCCCTGGGATTGAAAAGATATGGTCACCGGCTTTAGAAACAGGGAGCCGTGTGGAGATGCACAAAAGGAAGGCGCAATCTGTGTAGACATGTGTCTGACAGGCACTGGCTGTTAATGAGGAGTACATTTGGACTTATTTCCCCCCCTCAAAAAGGAGAATGTTTGATGCTATTCAAGATTCAACGCTGCCCTGTTTAAAGTCCAGTTGTGTGTGAATGTAATTTCACCCCAGAGGTCTAGGGTTAAAATACATATTAGTGTGTATTTGTCCAGGTTAGATAAATGTTTTCTCCAGCTAAAAAACTATGAACAAAAAGTAAACTTATAAAAACACCAAAAGCACAAGTCCACATACACAAATACATTTTTACACGTGTCAGTTTGCATTGCTGTACAAAGCCAAACATAAAACAGCAGAGAGTTAAGGTCTGACAAACACTAATCAGATGCAAACGGCGATGCAACGACTTTATAAACAGATAGTTTGAATGGGTTATCTTCTATAGGATTAGGCCAGGAGAGCACTGACAATGAAATTCAAAACCAAAAAGCCACCCTAACGCATATAGCCTACAATGTAATCATCTACTGTTCTTGCAAATCTTTTCAGGTAGCCTGCACATGTCTCAAGCGCATTGCGTTGTGGGAAATGTAGTTCGAGTGTACGCGGTTACCCACAGCAACGCCTAGGAACACAATTAACAAACTCACCACGTGCAACTCTCGTCCCGTTAACGCAAAAAAAGGTAAAACGCAAAAATGCGAAACTCGTGACCGCTTCGTTTGCTCAAAAGCCAGACTTACCATAGGCATGAGCTGCTGCTGCCCCGGAGCCGCCGCCATGTCACTGCGCGGCTTCTTCAAGGCCGGGACCAGGGCCATGTCGTTGGGCCCGGGGCCTTTCCTCTTCTGCTGCTCGATCATGTCTCTTCAATCCTTAAATTAAGAAAACTTTCAATTAAAACGATCCCAACGAACCCCGTCACCACCTCCCGTACCTCTCAGCGCAACAACGGCCTCTCCACACGCACCCACAGTCCGTCGCACAATCCGCTCCGCCGGCGAGCCTCCTGATTGGCTGATATTCAGGCCGCTTGATCGCATGCGAGCTTTCCATTGTTTCAGATTCTTGTCAATCATCAGGTTACACCCGCCTTAACACAAACCCCGCCTTCGCTTTGCGGCTGCTTTTAAAGCACGGGGCACATGTGGGTTTCTATTGGTTGTTATAAATGTCTGTTTAAACGGAGAGGCAAGTGATTGGCTTCTTATTGGTCCGTTGTTCCGATTGGCTACTGTAAGGTCCTTATTTAAACCAGGATGGAGGCCGACTGATTCCAGGTAATGTTTTGTTTTCCTTATCGCATGTTAAATCAATCAATCAATCAATCAATCAATCAATCAATCAATCAGTCTGTCGATCCATATTATACATTAGTAACATTTCCATTACTGGCGTCTGTGTTAGCAAGGCCCTAAATGATTCCTATATCAGTACACCACGATCGCTGTGTGTGTGTTTTATCATACAGATTCACGTACATCTACTGTATTAAAATAATAATTCCCAATCTCTGTAAATATTACTAATCGAAACTAACTCTTCTGATCGGCCGTTTCACCACGCCATCGGAACTGGAAGAATGTGCTTAATGCTGCTCACGTCCTGCTTGTTTGCTTGCTGGTTCATTGAGGCAGAGCGCTTGATTAATATTCAGTGTTCCAGTGTTTACAGTAATCATGTTGTCCTTTTCTATCCAGTTTAACTAAGCACCCCATGTGGAGTTTAACAATGCTTGTGGTGCAATGAAGAGCCAGTCTTTGGAGTGAAAGAACATTTAGCACAGAGACGGGAGAGGAGGGATTGGAAAGCCATGGACTTGCCTGAGCTGCACGCCGTCCTCAGGGGAGAGGTATGACACGACTGGAGCGGGCAGTTCAATGCAAGAAAGAGCGCAGAGCCTGCTTAGTGATGAGCTGACAGTATTGGAATAGAGACTCAGAGGAGAGGTATGACACGACTGGAGCGGGCAGTTCCATGCAAGAAAGAGCGCAGAGCCTGCTTAGTGATGAACTGACAGTATTGGAATAGAGACTCAGGGGAGAGGTATGACACGACTGGAGCGGGCAGTTCAATGCAAGAAAGAGCGCAGAGCCTGCTTAGTGATGAACTGACAGTATTGGAATAGAGACTCAGGGGAGAGGTATGACACGACTGGAGCGGGCAGTTCAATGCAAGAAAGAGCGCAGAGCCTGCTTAGTGATGAACTGACAGTATTGGAATAGAGACTCAGAGGAGAGGTATGACACGACTGGAGCGGGCAGTTCCATGCAAGAAAGAGCGCAGAGCCTGCTTAGTGATGAACTGACAGTATTGGAATAGAGACTCAGGGGAGAGGTATGACACGACTGGAGAACTGACAGTATTGCAGTTCACGATGCAAGAAAGAGCGCAGAGCCTGCTTAGTGATGAACTGACAGTATTGGAATAGAGACTCAGGGGAGAGGTATGACACGACTGGAGCGGGCAGTTCAATGCAAGAAAGAGCGCAGAGCCTGCTTAGTGATGAACTGACAGTATTGGAATAGAGACTCAGAGGAGAGGTATGACACGACTGGAGCGGGCAGTTCAATGCAAGAAAGAGCGCAGAGCCTGCTTAGTGATGAACTGACAGTATTGGAATAGAGACTCAGGGGAGAGGTATGACACGACTGGAGCGGGCAGTTCAATGCAAGAAAGAGCGCAGAGCCTGCTTAGTGATGAACTGACAGTATTGGAATAGAGACTCAGGGGAGGGTATGACACGACTGGAGCGGGCAGTTCATGCAAGAAAGAGCGCAGAGCCTGCTTAGTGATGAACTGACAGTATTGGAATAGAGACTCAGGGGAGAGGTATGACACGACTGGAGCGGGCAGTCAATGCAAGAAAGAGCGCAGAGCCTGCTTAGTGATGAACTGACAGTATTGGAATAGAGACTCAGGGGAGAGGTATGACACGACTGGAGCGGGCAGTTCCATGCAAGAAAGAGCGCAGAGCCTGCTTAGTGATGAACTGACAGTATTGGAATAGAGACTCAGGGGAGAGGTATGACACGACTGGAGCGGGCAGTTCAATGCAAGAAAGAGCGCAGAGCCTGCTTAGTGATGAACTGACAGTATTGGAATAGAGACTCAGGGGAGAGGTATGACACGACTGGAGCGGGCAGTTCCATGCAAGAAAGAGCGCAGAGCCTGCTTAGTGATGAACTGACAGTATTGGAATAGAGAGGATGTGGTTGAGCTGACCTGTACAGGAACTTTCTTTACCTCAGTTTTCATGTCTCCCCTGGAGAGGAGGCTCTCGAAAGTCAGGGTATTTATTTGCCTTCTATCCTATTAATAGGTATCACCAAGATAATAAACCTAGGAAACCCCTTGGACTGCATCATCCAATATCTGTGTGGGTATCCCTGCTTGATGCAGCCCAGCGCAGTTTCATTCTGTTTTAAACAAAACAATATATATTATATAGCTGTATACATGAACAAAATTCCGAGGTTTTTTTTGGATATACACAAAAAATTTAAATGGTAATAAAAGATTTCTTTTTAGGATGTTTGTGATAATTTTCATTTTAGTGCTCTGCTGTGTGTGTGTGTGTGTGTGTGTGTGTGTGTGTGTGTGTGTATATATATATATATACACACACACACACACACACACACACACACACACACATACACAGTGGCTTGCAAAAGTATTCAGACCCCTGACCAATTCTCTCATATTACTGAATTACAATGCATTGAAATTTCGTTCTGTTTGATATTTTATTTTTAAACACTGAAACTCAGAATCAATTATTGTCAGGTGACATTGGTTTTATGTTGGGAAATATTTTTAGGAAAAATAAAAAACTGAAATATCTTGCTGCATAAGTATTCAACCCCTGTGCTGTGGAAGCTCCCAGTTTGCACCGATGAAAGAAATTGCCCAAACGAGGACACAATTACCTTACCATTGGCCTCCACCTGTGAACCATTAAAGTTGCTGTCACATTTTCTGGATAAAAACCCCACCTTTGAAGGATCATTGGTAAGGCTGTGAATCTGAAGGAAAATGAAGACCAAAGAGCATTCTACAGAAGTTAGAGATAAAGTAATACAAATGCATAGATTAGGGAAAGGGTACAAAATAATATCCAAGTGTTTGGATATCCCAGTGAGCACAGTTGGATCAATAATCAGGAAGTGGAAGCTGCATCACACCACCCAGACACTGCCAAGAAAAGGCCGTCCCTCAAAACTCAGCGCTCAAACAAGGAGGAGACTTGTGAGAGAAGCCACAGAGAGGCCAACAATCACTTTGGAGGAGCTACAGAGTTCAGTGGCTGGGAGTGGAGTAATGGTGCACCAGTCAACCATATCGAGCTCTGCATAACACTGGCCTGTATGGGGGCGTGGCAAGAAAGAAGCCGTTACTCAAAAAGTACCATCTGAAAGCACATCTGGAGTTTGCATGAGAGTGACCCAGCTGCGATGCGGGAAAAGGTTTTGTGATCAGATGAGACCAAGCTAGAGCTTTTTGGCCAAAACTCAAAGCGGTATGTGTGGCACAAACCTAACACTGCCCATGCCTCAAGACACACCATCCCTACAGTGAAGTATGGTGGTAGCAGCATCATGCTGTGGGGATGCTTCTCATCAGCAGGGACTGGACATCTTGTTACAATTGAAGGAAGAATGGATGGAGCAAAATACAGGAAAATACTGCAAGAGAATCTGCTTCAGTCCGGTAAAAAACTGAAGCTTGGGAGGAAATTCACCTTTCAGCAAGACAATGATCCCAAGCACAAGGCCAAAGCAACATTGGAGTGGCTCAAGAACAAAAAGGTGAATGTCCTACAGTGGCCCAGTCAAAGTCCTGATCTCAATCCCATTGAGAATCTGTGGCACGACTTGAAAATTGTGGTCCACAAGCGTCGTCCAACAAACCTGAACAACCTGGAGCAAATCTGCCAAGAAGAATGGACCAAAATCACTCCGACACTGTGTGCAAAGCTGGTACATACTTACCCCAAAAGACTTAAAGCTGTTATTGCAGCGAAAGGTGGCTCTACCAAATAATGTGTGGGGGTTGAATACTTATGCAAGCAAGATATTTCAGTTTTTTATTTTTCTTAAAAATATTTCCCAACATAAAACCAATGTCACGTTACAAAAATTGATTTTGCGTTTAAGTGTTTTAAAAAAAAATATCGAACAGAACGAAATTTCAATGTACCATTTGTAATTCAGTAATATGAGAGAATTGGTCAGGGGTCTGAATACTTTTGCAAGCCACTGTGTGTGTGTGTGTGTGTGTGTGTGTGTGTGTGTGTATACATTGAGTGTACAAAACATTAGGAAGACCTGCTCTTTCCATGAAATAGACTGGCGAGGTGAATCCAGGTGAAAGCTATGATCCCTTATTGATGTAACCTGTTAAATCCACTTCAATCAGTGTAGATGAAGGGGACACAGGTTAAAGAAGGATTTTTAAGCCTTGACACAATTGAGACATGGATTGTGCATGTGTGCCATTCAGAGGGTAAATGGGCAAGACAAAAGATTTAAGTGCCTTTGAATGGGATATGGTAGTAGGTGCCAGGCGTGCCGGTTTGAGTGTGTCAAGAACTGCAACGCTGCTGGGTTTTTCACGCTCAACATTTTCCCTTGTGTATCAAGGATGGTCCACCACCCAAAGGACATCCAGCCAACGACAGGCCAGTGGTTGAAAACGGCTCATTGATGAAAGAGGGCAAAGGAGGCTGACACGAATTGTGCAGAGCAACAGACAGGCTACAGTCAGTCAACTGACAGTCCAGTACAACATTGGTGCTGAAAGACCCATAAAAAAAAGCACAACTCGTCATACCTTGACACGAATGGGGTATGGCAGCTGATAACCTAACAGAGTTCCACTTCTTTCAGCAAAACAAAAGAAACTGCGGTTGCAGTGAGCTACAGAATGAAAACACTGGACACTGGAGGATTGGAAAAACATTGCCTGGTCTGTTGAATCCAGGCTCCTGCTGTTTCACGCTGATGGGAGGACTAGGGTATAGAGAACACCACATGAGTACATGCATCCATCATGCCGCGTGTCAACATTGCAGGCAGGTGGTGGTGGTGTGATGGTGTGGGGTGTGTTTTCATGGCACACATTGGTCCCCTTGATAAAAGTGGAGCAACGTTTGAATGCTGCAGGATATCTGAACATCATTGCCAATCAGGTGCATCCCTTCATGGCAGCAGTGTATCCATCTGCTAATGGATTTTTTCAGCAGGATAATGCCCCATGCCACAAGGCTAGGATTGTCCAGGAATGGTTCAGCGAACATGACATTGAACTCAGCTTACTGCAGTGGCCTGCCCAGTCACCAGATCTCAATCCAGTTGAGCATCTGTGGGATGAGATGGAACGAGCTATTCGGAGTAGAGATCCACTACCAGCCAACTTGACACAACTGTGGGAAGCATTGGAGTCAACATGGGCCAGCGTCCCTGTGGAATGCTTTCAACACCTTGTAGAGTCCATGCCCCGACGAATTGAGGCTGTTCTGAGGGCAAAAGGGGGTGCAACTCAATATTAGGAAGGTGTTCCTAATGTTTTGTACACTCCGTGTGTGTGTGTGTGTGTGTGTGTGTGTGTGTGTGTATATATATATATATATATATATATATATATATATATATATATATATATATATATATATATATATATATATATATATAATGTTGTACAGTGGTGAAGGTGAAATTTATAAAAGAAGAATTGAGTTTTCATGTTTCCTTTTCTTTAGGTGGCATCAATAATGGAGTATGGTATCTTCATCAAAATCCCAGGCTGCAGGAAGCAAGGTGCTGTCCAGCTGTAATGTTCTAATAAAGTGCTCCTAATGAGTAGTGGCACACACAGCCACAGGACCAGTGCTGATGCTGTACGGAGGGCAGGGCTTACTGGCCCTGGACATGGGTGATGGAGGGGAGGCACGTACAGAATCACACTTTAGAGTTTCACACATATACTTCAATACTTCAAAACCTTTTCAGCATGATCCTGCAGTGCTGGGGTTCAGAGCTGGATATAATCTAACACCCCAGTGTAAATGGCCACTGTGATTCAGTGCTGTGTTTCTGGCTGCTCCCTGCCCTGTCTCCTCCACTGTGATTCAGTGCTGTGTTGCTGGCTGCTCCCTGCCCTGTCTCCTCCACTGTGATTCAGTGCTGTGTTGCAGGCTGCTCCCTGCCCTGTCTCCTCCACTGTGATTCAGTGCTGTGTTGCAGGCTGCTCCCTGCCCTGTCTCCTCCACTGTGATTCAGTGCTGTGTTGCAGGCTGCTCCCTACCCTGTGTCCTGACGCTGTCTCTGCTTGCCTCTCAGGTCTGGTCCACAGAACCCACATGTCATCCTGTCGAGTGGAGAACCCCGCGGAGATCGTGGATGTTGGAGAGAAGGTGTGGGTGAAGGTGATCGGCAAAGAGGTGAGGCAGGCAGGTAGAGAGACGGAGAGGTAACAGGCAGAGATTAGAGAGGCAGGCAGGCAGACTGCAGGGCTTGTGAAGTGCAGAACTCAACTCCAGCGTGCTGCAAGGATGGAAATTTTAAAAATGTTACTGTAACGTAATTGTTTAGCCATTCACTAAGCATTTAAACTCGGAGTTATCATCCGTTAAGTTTGTTATTTGCTTTGAAGTTGCTTGAATAGTTTATATACATTATGTAGTTCTAATTCGTAGAAGTTAACACACTTTGTTTAAGTTCATTTTTGAGTTCGTTGTTGATCTTGGCTCTGATGCTCAAGCAGGTTTGGGATCCTCATGGGCTGAGGCACCTCTTGCCAATGCAGCGGCCACTACTGGCCAGGCGCCTGTTGAGCTTGAACGTTCACCTGCAGGGCTGACCTTTGTCCTCCAGGGGCCGGTAGCTCGTTGCCATCCCAGGTGTAAAGGTGCAAGGATCGCTCTTCTTAACATGTTTTGAGTGCCTGTAGCAGTGCTATTAAACTGTCTCGTCGCCCTCCTTTGCAGATGCAGGATGATAAAGTGAAGCTGTCTCTCTCCATGAAGGTCGTTAACCAAGGCACTGGAAAGGATCTGGACCCCAACAATGTGGTCCTGGAGTAGGTTCCCTTCTATTTCATGTGTTCATCTACAGGGGGCAGCAGTGTACCTGCCTGACCTAAAGACCTAGGCGGCCATGAAATTAGTCCAGTGCAACCTACAGGGTCTGTTATAATGAAGTTAGTCCAGTAGAACCTGCAGGGTCTGTTATAATGAAACTAGTCCAGGCTGTTATAATGAAGTTAGTCCAGTAGAACCTGCAGGGTCTGTTATAATGAGACTAGTCCAGTAGAACCTGCAGGGTCTGTTATAATGAGACTAGTCCAGTAGAACCTGCAGGGTCTGTTATAATGAGACTAGTCCAGTAGGGTCTGTTAACCTGCAGGGTCTGTTATAATGAGACTAGTCCAGTAGAACCTGCAGGGTCTGTTATAATGAGACTAGTCCAGTAGAACCTGCAGGGTCTTTTATAATGAAACTAGTCCAGTAGAACCTGCAGGGTCTGTTATAATGAGACTAGTCCAGTAGAACCTGCAGGGTCTGTTATAATGAGACTAGTCCAGTAGAACCTGCAGGGTCTGTTATAATGATCTGTACACTGCTACTCCTAAACTCCTCGAAACCTGCTCTACAACCTTCGAAACATACACTAGTCCTGCATCTAGTCCTGTGTTTCAGAACTCCCCCCCCCCAAAAAAATACTGTATTATTTAAATCGTCAGGAGCCAGGAGTTTGATCATTCAGTCAACAGTTTAATTATTCATCCATCCTGTAGAGCCGCATGAACATCTCCTAACAGTAAACCTACCGACGCTGGTGAGACTTATTAAGACGGTGATGAGAAGTGTGATCAGTTCATTCAGAACAGATTTATCAGGGACTGATTGCTCAAACTTCTGGCTCCTACCTGCTCATTTTAATACTATACGTAAACAAGGGGTTTCTGAAGGCTTGCTGTGCTCCCTCGGTTTCCTGATTCCCCTGCACACTCGTATTGATACACACTGTGGTACAGAGCACCCTGGTCTTGCTGTGCTCCCTCAGTTTCCTGATTCCCTTGTAAACCCCAGTAACAATTCAAGAAGTTTTTATGTGAGTGCAGAGATGGAAATAAGACTTGTCAGAATTACTTAGAGTCTATGGAGGAGCATTGCAGGAAGATTGTAAACTTATCCCTTGCACCGTGCCTGAGTGTACAGTGCTGTTAGCCTCTCCCTCGCACCATGCCTGAGTGTTCAGCACTGTTAGCCTCTCCCATGCCTGGGTGTACAGCGCTGTTAGCCTCTCCCATGCCTGAGTGTACAGCGCTGTTAGCCTCTCCCATGCCTGAGTGTACAGCACTGTTAGCCTCTCCCATGCCTGAGTGTACAGCGCTGTTAGCCT
>NW_024472058.1:0-1680 GCF_017654505.1 Polyodon spathula | reverse complement strand
GGATTGCAGCGCTGTCTAAACCAGGAACTGTAGAATGCTGATCACAGCAGGATGAAGGATTGCAGCGCTGTCTAAACCAGGAACTGTAGAATGCTGATCACAGCAGGATGAAGGATTGCAGCGCTGTCTAAACCAGGAACTGTAGAATGCTGATCACAGCAGGATGAAGGATTGCAGCGCTGTCTAAACCAGGAACTGTAGAATGCTGATCACAGCAGGATGAAGGATTGCAGCGCTGTCCAAACCAGGAACTGTAGAATGCTGATCACAGCAGGATGAAGGATTGCAGCGCTGTCTAAACCAGGAACTGTAGAATGCTGGATCACAGCAGGATGAAGGATTGCAGCGCTGTCTAAACCAGGAACTGTAGAATGCTGATCACAGCAGGATGAAGGATTGCAGCGCTGTCTAAACCAGGAACTGTAGAATGCTGATCACAGCAGGATGAAGGATTGCAGCGCTGTCTAAACCAGGAACTGTAGAATGCTGATCACAGCAGGATGAAGGATTGCAGTGCTGTCTAAACCAGGAACTGTAGAATGCTGATCACAGCAGGATGAAGGATTACATCGCTGGTAAAATTGATTTCTTGTTAGACAATTCCTGTCAGGACGCCAGCCTGAATTTCCCCTGCAGAGTCCTGGAGATGGTACTACGACAAGAGAAGTTTCCAAAAAGTGCTGTGGTTATGAGGGTAGCCTAGAGCAGTGGTGCACAAACTTTTTACACACCGCCCCCTTTTCTCAGCATACATTTATGTATTTAGCTAAATTGGGACTTAAATTGAGGAAAAAAAACCTGATTTACATTAAATCCGGGAAAAATATTAGTGCTTATTTTACTCTTGGTGCCCGATACATGGTACGTCATTTCGGATCACTGTAGTTTTACTGACACTTGCCACTTCAAACATCATTTCTGTGGTTCTACAAGTCCTAGAGTGATTGTCAACGGCTCATTTGAAAGCTGTTTATATATATATATATATATATATATATATATGTATATATTTATGGTAGGAGTGACTATAGCAGTGCTGTGTCCCCCCCCCCTTACTGACACAGCTGTCACAGCAGGATCGAGTGTTTTCAGCTGCTGTCTAGGAGTGACTATAGCACAGCACTACATATATTCCTGGAGTGACTATAGCATACATATACACATTCCTGGAGTGACTATAGCACCGCACTACATATACACATTCCTGGAGTGACTATAGCACAGCACTACATATACACATTCCTGGAGTGACTATAGCACAGCACTACATATACACATTCCTGGAGTGACTATAGCACTGGGAGTGACTATAGCACAGCACTACATATACACATTCCTGGAGTGACTATAGCACAGCACTACATATACACATTCCTGGAGTGACTATAGCACAGCACTACATATACACATTCCTGGAGTGACTATAGCACAGCACTACATATACACATTCCTGGAGTGACTGTAGCACAGCACTACATATACACATTCCTGGAGTGACTATAGCACAGCACTACATATACACATTCCTGGAGTGACTATAGCACAGCACTACATATACACATTCCTGGAGTGACTATAGCACAGCACTACATATACACATTCCTGGAGTGACTATAGCACAGCACTACATATACACATTCCTGGAGTGACTATAGCACAGCACTACATATACACATTCCT
>NW_024472057.1:0-8680 GCF_017654505.1 Polyodon spathula | reverse complement strand
TGTTTGACTGGAAGATCAGTCTTCACCAGGGTCTAGGAGTTGCTGTCATTGTTGCCATAGGAACAGGAAAAACACAAGCCAGGGAGAGTCATCGGAAACGATTACTCAAGAACATGACAGAGAGAGGGTGTCCCGGCCAGCAGGCCAACAGCACAGCTAGTGAACTTCCTGACACATTACTTACATTGTTCTGTGATTAGGGCTACTTTTGTCAAATCATCACACAAGTCGATTATAGTGTAGCCTGTAACTGACAATGAACGAATATCCAAACATGAAAACCTGTGCTCGTCACAGCACAAGGAGATACCCCCCTTAACTATTACACACTCAGCAGGGCAACATTTAGAAATACTAAAAGAAATGTAATGCATTCAATGACAGAACATTTAGTGTGGACGTGTTTCTGAGTTTCCGCAGACTGAGCCTGTGCTACTGTGACACTGTGACACTGTGCTACTGTGACACTGTGATACTGTGACACTGTGATACTGTGATACTGTGACACTGTGACACTGTGATACTGTGATACTGTGATACTGTGATACTGTGACACTGTGACACTGTGACACTGTGACACTGTGACACTGTGATACTGTGATACTGTGACACTGTGACACTGTGACACTGTGACACTGTGACACTGTGACACTGTGACACTGTGACACTGTGACACTGTGATACTGTGACACTGTGACACTGTGATACTGTGACACTGTGACACTGTGACACTGTGACACTGTGACACTGTGACACTGTGACACTGTGACACTGTGATACTGTGACACTGTGACACTGTGACACTGTGACACTGTGACACTGTGACACTGTGACACTGTGACACTGTGACACTGTGACACTGTGACACTGTGACACTGTGACACTGTGACACTGTGATACTGTGACACTGTGATACTGTGATACTGTGACACTGTGACACTGTGATACTGTGACACTGTGATACTGTGACACTGTGACACTGTGACACTGTGACACTGTGATACTGTGACACTGTGACACTGTGATACTGTGACACTGTGACACTGTGATACTGTGACACTGTGATACTGTGATACTGTGACACTGTGATACTGTGACACTGTGACACTGTGACACTGTGATACTGTGACACTGTGACACTGTGACACTGTGACACTGTGACACTGTGACACTGTGACACTGTGACACTGTGACACTGTGACACTGTGACACTGTGACACTGTGATACTGTGACACTGTGACACTGTGATACTGTGACACTGTGATACTGTGACACTGTGACACTGTGATACTGTGATACTGTGACACAAATCTCTCCCAGTGAATTAACGGCAGCTCCTCCAGTCCCAGGCTTTGATTCTCATTAATAATGGATTGTGCTCATTATCCCACTCTCACCCCCCTCAGCGCTGTGAAGAAGCAGCTCGTCAGGGGAGTCCTGAGATCGCTGAGCCCCTGGTGTGTCTCTCTGAACACAGGCTCCAGTGAAAGGCATTTCAAAGGGGCTTGCTTCACTGGCAGAGCTGCTGTACTGTACATGAAGCCTCTCCAGAACTCAGCTGAGCTCCCCGTCACATCAGGGGCTCCAGTGACAGGAAGAGGCCCCCCCACAGGCCCTGCACCCTGCTGACAGGGTTATGACATGTGATTCTAACTCTTTGTCAAATCCTAATAACCTGCCATAACAATGTCAATAGGGTGCAGGGCTGACAGGAGGGCAGGTGTGACGAGTCTGTAAGGTGTTTAAATTTCCTCACTGACTGAGACTGACACTTCTAATTCCTGCAGGGAAGTTGTGTTGTGAGTCTAAAGCAAAGTTTGTTCTCCAGAATCACTGGTTACAGAAGCACCTGCCTACCAAGCACCTGCATCAATCAAATCTGCAGCAGGGAGATGCAGCTGTAAAATAGCTGTGTGTGTTTTTATGTCTGTGTGTGTGTCTGTGTCTGTCTGGGTGTCTGAGGGTGTGTGTGTCTGTGTGTGTGTCTGGGTGTCTGTGTGTGTGTCTGGGTGTTTGAGTCTGGGTGTGTGTGTGTGTGTGTGTGTCTGGGTGTCTGTGTGTGTGTTTGGGTGTCTGTGTCTGAGTGTCTGTGTGTGAGTCTGTGTGTGTGTGTGTCTGTGTGTGTGTGTGTGTGTGTGTGTGTGTCTGTGTGTGTGTGTGTGTGTGTTGGTGTTTGAGTCTGGGTGTCTGTGTGTGTGTGTCTGTGCGTGTGTCTAGGTGTCTGTGTGTGTGTGTGTCTTTATGTCTGTGTGAGTGTTTGGGTGTCTGTGTCTGGGTGTCTGTGTGTGTGTGTGTCTGTGTGTGTGTCTGGGTGTCTGTGTGGAAGCTGCTTGTGTCCTCAGAGAGATGTTTATACTGCGCGTGTGGCTGTTCTAAAGCTATTATTTATCATATTTGAACGGCCAGCTTGAGCAGAGGGACGTCACAATAGCGGTTCCCCACAGCAACCTCAATGTTCAACCTGTAAAACAGACATAAAGGACTGTACCTAATGAAGTGTGTCATCTTGCAGAATTGGGTCATTACATGCACATAAACAGAAACCACGGGGCTTCTTCATGGGGACTCACAGTCATGGTACGATTTTGTCACAGAGACCACGGAAATCATGAAAATCATGAATTTGAACAAAAGTCTGTGAAATCTTGGAAATGAATGTAAAAACACATTTGGTTAGGCACTGCCTTTATTTTCTTTAAAAATGCAGTATGTATTGAAAATACAACCCTGCGAGTGTCTGGGGATTGTTTGATTGTGTAGCACACAGCATTTACGTGTAGCTATGTGGGTCAGCGAATGAGATTTGTATTTTGTATCTGAGCAGGCATGTAAATGAACACAGATCGGACGTCACTGTAAACTCCCGGTTGTGATCTTCACATACATACAGCGCTTGTTAATTTATTTTTTTAAAACAAAAAGTGGGCTTGCATCTTTATAAAATATTAATTAATACTTACATTTTATTTCTTGAAACTTTTTTTCTGTACAATGTGGTGTACCCAAGCAGTAAAATAAATCCTCACTTTCTCTGAAACTAAACATTGCTAAACAAAATACTTCACACTGCTGTTGAACATCTTTTTTTATTCCTTGCAAACTGTAGCTAAAACGAGAGGTTTGCTGTTTTTCAGTCTTTTTTCCTGATCTTTGTGAGGCCCTGCTTCTTGGACACGGTGCTTTCTCTGTCCTATCCATGAATTTTTTTTTTTCTGCAACTTGCCAGTGAAATGTACAAAAAATCACTGTGCCAAAATCATAACCTTACTCACAGTCACTTTATGCATAAAGACATACTGTAACAGCTCGGCTTGCCTCCCTCTGTGCTCGGGTCTCCCTTCCGCATTGATTATTTGTGGATTACTGAATCATTGTGTCAACCCTTTGCAAAGGTTTGTAACAGTGAATTTGCAGTGAACTCTTGCAGTGAACTCTTGCAGTGAACTCTTGCTTTTCCCATGGTTGAACTACACATTTATCAGGTTCTCATTGCTTCCCATGTTTTTGAATATGCTTTGCCATGCTTTATTACACCTTGCTGTGTTTTTACTGTGGGACACTTGTATGAGGGTGCATCCACTCACATTGCCCCTGGGTGGCAGTGAGGCCGGCAGGAGACTGCTCTGTAGAGATATAACAGTGTGAGTGTGGTGGGGCGATGGGGTGTGAGGTGAGTCACTGTGAACGTCACTGAGGCTGGACTCTCCCAACATGGGCTCCGAACCCCTGGAAACACAGTGTAGCTCCAGGAAGGCAGCGTGGGATTAGAAACCATGGAATCAACTCCCCAGTAATGTTGTTGAAGCTGACACCCTGGGATCCTTCAAGAAGCTGCTTGATGAGATTTTGGGATCAATAAGCTACTAACAACCAAACGAGCAAGATGGGCCGAATGGCCTCCTCTCGTTTGTAAACTTTCTTATGTTCTTATGTTCTTAAAGGTCCCCAGCGAGAGATGAGATACTAATGGACAGAGCACTGCTGTTCTCCACTGTGCTTCATTCACAGAGGAGATAGCAAGATGGGCCAAATGTTACAGCTCTCGTTTGTGAGTACCCACGCTCTGAGGGAGCGAGCACTTTGCCTGGTAAAACTCTCTGTAGTTTGCAGAGTGAACCGTGGCGCTGCTATCTGAGATTGTATTAGAGTGAACCGTGGCGCTGCTATCTGAGATTGTATTAGAGTGAACCGTGGCGCTGCTATCTGAGATTGTATTAGAGTGAACCGTGGCGCTGCTATCTGAGATTGTATTAGAGTGAACCGTGGCGCTGCTATCCGTGGCGCTGCTATCAGATTGTATTAGAGTGAACCGTGGCGCTGCTATCTGAGATTGTATTAGAGTGAACCGTGGAGCTGCTATCTGAGATTGTATTAGAGTGAACCGTGGCGCTGCTATCTGAGATTGTATTAGAGTGAACCGTGGCGCTGCTATCGATTGTATTAGAGTGAACCGTGGCGCTGATACCGTGGCGCTGCTATCTGAGATTGTATGGGTAGAGTGAACCGTGAACTGCTATCTGAGATTGTATTAGAGTGAACCGTGCACTGCTATCTGGATGCCTGAGTAACCCACTGCTCTGAGATTGTAGCGAGTGAACCGTGGCGCTGCTATCTGAGATATTAAACTCTCTGTATTTGCAGAGTGAACCGTGGCGCTGCTATCTGAGATTGTATTAGAGTGAACCGTGGCGCTGCTATCTGAGATTGTATTAGAGTGAACCGTGGCGCTGCTATCTGAGATTGTATTAGAGTGAACCGTGGCGCTGCTATCTGAGATTGTATTAGAGTGAACCGTGGCGCTGCTATCTGAGATTGTATTAGAGTGAACCGTGGCGCTGCTATCTGAGATTGTATTAGAGTGAACCGTGGCGCTGCTATCTGAGATTGTATTAGAGTGAACCGTGGCGCTGCTATCTGAGATTGTATTAGAGTGAACCGTGGCGCTGCTATCTGAGATTGTATTAGAGTGAACCGTGGCTGCTATCTGAGATTGTATTAGAGTGAACCGTGGCGCTGCTATCTGAGATTGTATTAGAGTGAACCGTGGCGCTGCTATCTGAGATTGTATTAGAGTGAACCGTGGCGCTGCTATCTGAGATTGTATTAGAGTGAACCGTGGCGCTGCTATCTGAGATTGTATTAGAGTGAACCGTGGCGCTGCTATCTGAGATTGTATTAGAGTGAACCGTGGCGCTGCTATCTGAGATTGTATTAGAGTGAACCGTGGCGCTGCTATCTGAGATTGTATTAGAGTGAACCGTGGCGCTGCTATCTGAGACTGGGTTATTTTAGAGATGTACAAACTCAAACACAGCGCAGCCCAGTGTTGCGCTATAGGATTTGAATCAGTGTTGAGTGAGGGTTCAGTGATGAGCTTGAATCAGTGTTGAGTGAGGGTTCAGTGATGAGTTTGAATCAGTAGGTCTCATTTTTTTATGCATTTAAGAAGCTTTAGTTGGCTCTTTCTTTTTTATTCACAGGGCATGCCCGCCTGTCTGTCTGTGTGTTACATGTTTCAAGTTACTCTTTTGTTTTTGGTATTTCGCTGTGCAGGGGATAGATGTCACTGACTAGCTTGGAGGTGGAATTCTGCAATACCAGTATCCAGTGTATATCTCTTGTTCAGTCCAGCCCTGTGTTTGATAACTGCATTGCTGACATGTGTTGCTATCAGGGCAGTCAGGCTTGTGCTAACTGGTTCAAGCTAATCCGAAGGCCTGATCTCTTCTAGCTGATAATCAGTTAAATAATTGAATTGCAGAAAAGACTTTACTGGCTGGATAGCTTCTGTAATGTGTCAGTTTAGAGTAGCTGTAACATGAGCCTTCTTGCTGGCACCTGCTTTTATAACACATCTCAGAAGGGTTCTGATCACAAACGCACCTAATAAATACTACACATAAAAGAAGCAATATCATCAATGATTTTTTTTTTTCTTTTTAGCCTTCAGACTGCAGAATCACCACCCTGCTATTTAAATATGTAATTTAGCCATGTGTGCGCTCAATACTCACTGTCAGCAGCCACTTGGGCGTTTACAGTTAACCTCGCCCATCAGAAAGGAAGCGTACACCAGTACGGCTGTGGTTTTATTTGAAAGGAGATTCAACATTTTTAATTTGATTGCTAAGTTGCTAGCTACTACACTACAAAAAAAGAAAAAATCAGCTGTCCGCCATTACAGGATTTTTCTCGTGTACCCCCTGAGGAGGCTCGAGTACCCCCAGGGGTATGCGTACCCCAGTTTGAATACCGCTGCCCTGTGGAATTAACTCATTTTGCTTCATAAAGTTAATGAAACCTGCTGATTAATGTTATGTTAACCTATTGAAAAATACTGCTTTGTAGTTTTCCATATACAAACAAACAAAACTGAAAAGATTAAAAAAGAATTACATTTTGAAATCTAACATGAAGCACTATACTGCTATTAAGGCTTCCGGCAGACTTTTAAAATATCATTTTGTAGTTTCTGACTGTTGTGATGGCTGGATGGTTTCTGGGCGCTCTTGTTATAGCTGTGTTGTAATGGCTGGATGGTTTCTGGGCGCTCTTGTTATAGCTGTGTTGTAATGGCTGGATGGTTTCTGGGCGCTCTTGTTATAGCTGTGTTGTAATGGCTGGATGGTTTCTGGGCGCTCTTGTTATAGCTGTGTTGTAATGGCTGGATGGTTTCTGGGCGCTCTTGTTATAGCTGTGTTGTAATGGCTGGATGGTTTCTGGGCGCTCTTGTTATAGCTGTGTTGTGATGGCTGGATGGTTTCTGGGCGCTCTTGTTATAGCTGTGTTGTAATGGCTGGATGGTTTCTGGGCGCTCTTGTTATAGCTGTGTTGTGATGGCTGGATGGTTTCTGGGCGCTCTTGTTAAAGCTGTGTTGTAATGGCTGGATGGTTTCTGGGCGCTCTTGTTATAGCTGTGTTGTAATGGCTGGATGGTTTCTGGGCGCTCTTGTTAAAGCTGTGTTGTAATGGCTGGATGGTTTCTGGGCGCTCTTGTTAAAGCTGTGTTGTAATGGCTGGATGGTTTCTGGGCGCTCTTGTTATAGCTGTGTTGTAATGGCTGGATGGTTTCTGGGCGCTCTTGTTATAGCTGTGTTGTAATGGCTGGATGGTTTCTGGGCGCTCTTGTTATAGCTGTGTTGTAATGGCTGGATGGTTTCTGGGCGCTCTTGTTATAGCTGTGTTGTAATGGCTGGATGGTTTCTGGGCGCTCTTGTTATAGCTGTGTTGTAATGGCTGGATGGTTTCTGGGCGCTCTTGTTATAGCTGTGTTGTAATGGCTGGATGGTTTCTGGGCGCTCTTGTTATAGCTGTGTTGTAATGGCTGGATGGTTTCTGGGCGCTCTTGTTATAGCTGTGTTGTAATGGCTGGATGGTTTCTGGGCGCTCTTGTTATAGCTGTGTTGTAATGGCTGGATGGTTTCTGGGCGCTCTTGTTATAGCTGTGTTGTAATGGCTGGATGGTTTCTGGGCGCTCTTGTTATAGCTGTGTTGTAATGGCTGGATGGTTTCTGGGCGCTCTTGTTATAGCTGTGTTGTGATGGCTGGATGGTTTCTGGGCGCTCTTGTTATAGCTGTGTTGTGATGGCTGGATGGTTTCTGGGCGCTCTTGTTATAGCTGTGTTGTGATGGCTGGATGGTTTCTGGGCGCTCTTGTTATAGCTGTGTTGTGATGGCTGGATGGTTTCTGGGCGCTCTTGTTATAGCTGTGTTGTAATGGCTGGATGGTTTCTGGGCGCTCTTGTTATAGCTGTGTTGTAATGGCTGGATGGTTTCTGGGCGCTCTTGTTATAGCTGTGTTGTAATGGCTGGATGGTTTCTGGGCGCTCTTGTTATAGCTGTGTTGTAATGGCTGGATGGTTTCTGGGCGCTCTTGTTATAGCTGTGTTGTAATGGCTGGATGGTTTCTGGGCGCTCTTGTTATAGCTGTGTTGTAATGGCTGGATGGTTTCTGGGCGCTCTTGTTATAGCTGTGTTGTAATGGCTGGATGGTTTCTGGGCGCTCTTGTTAAAGCTGTGTTGTAATGGCTGGATGGTTTCTGGGCGCTCTTGTTATAGCTGTGTTGTAATGGCTGGATGGTTTCTGGGCGCTCTTGTTAAAGCTGTGTTGTAATGGCTGGATGGTTTCTGGGCGCTCTTGTTATAGCTGTGTTGTGATGGCTGGATGGTTTCTGGGCGCTCTTGTTAAAGCTGTGTTGTGATGGCTGGATGGTTTCTGGGCGCTCTTGTTATAGCTGTGTTGTGATGGCTGGATGGTTTCTGGGCGCTCTTGTTATAGCTGTGTTGTGATGGCTGGATGGTTTCTGGGCGCTCTTGTTATAGCTGTGTTGTGATGGCTGGATGGTTTCTGGGCGCTCTTGTTATAGCTGTGTTGTGATGGCTGGATGGTTTCTGGGCGCTCTTGTTATAGCTGTGTTGTAATGGCTGGATGGTTTCTGGGCGCTCTTGTTATAGCTGTGTTGTAATGGCTGGATGGTTTCTGGGCGCTCTTGTTATAGCTGTGTTGTAATGGCTGGATGGTTTCTGGGCGCTCTTGTTATAGCTGTGTTGTAATGGCTGGATGGTTTCTGGGCGCTCTTGTTATAGCTGTGTTGTAATGGCTGGATGGTTTCTGGGCGCTCTTGTTATAGCTGTGTTGTAATGGCTGGATGGTTTCTGGGCGCTCTTGTTATAGCTGTG
>NW_024472056.1:0-1628 GCF_017654505.1 Polyodon spathula | reverse complement strand
GCTCCGGGTTCAACCAACCCAGTGCGTAATCCTTCAGACGGTGGGCGATGGCTCGTGGGTGTTCCCCTACCGCAAACTGCTCCTCTCGGAATTTCTTCCGATACCCCTCCGGTGTGGCCCCCACGCGATTAAGGATGACGGTTTTCAGCGTGGGGTAATCCATCATCCGTTCCGGGGACAGCGTTCTCGCTGCTGCTTGCGCCTCCCCCGTGAGCTGAGGAAGCAGGTAACTAGCCCACTGGGCTGGATCCCACCCGGCCGAGGTCTCCATGGCCTCAAACACCTCCAAATAGGCGTCAGGTCGATCCTCGGCCGTCATTTTTGTGGGGCGTTGCAACTGGGGGTCTGGAGCTGCGGGTCTTGCCGCCCCCTGCACTGCTGCGGTGAGCGTCTGGCGCAGGAGGTCCATCATCGCAGCAAACTGCGTGGCATCCATGGCTCGTCTGCTCCTTCTATAGCTGCACTGCTTGGGGCAGTGTGAGTGAATCCCACTCTGACACCACGTGTGGAAGGGGTGTGGGTAATTCACTGACTAGGAGACAGACAGGTGTACTTGAAAACACCACACAGGTGCCCAGTTTTATTTTTAGACAGTTCTTACTTTTTCCGGCAGAGGGCACTGTTGACCGTGGGCTGCCTATCAACGATGATAGACAGCACCACGGAAATACCACAGCTGGTACGTGAACAGGAAGGGCACTCGCAGGTGGTCAAAGAAATAATAATGAAAACAGAAGGCGAAAAGAACAAGGGAAAATAAAACAGTAATAAAACTACAAATAAAAGGTGCTGCACTCGGCAGCGTTATCCCGGTCGCCGCTACCCGCACGACCCGGATCACCGTCCTACTCTATCGGCTATCTAGCCTGCTCTTTCACAATACGCCGGGGTCTGCCCAAGGGTTCCCCGCTCTCTCTCTCTCTGTCTCGCTGTGGTTCTTTATTTTTCTCCCGGCTGATTCCCGGTCCCGAAGCAAAGCATCCACACTCTTAGCGCGTCTAAGTGGGCAGACCTGAGGAAACAACAGAGCGTTATTTTATAGGACCGACAATCACCCAAGACCCGCCTCTCGGCCATTCAGAGAGGGGAAAGTCCACACACACACTTTCCCACCTCCCCGTGTCACTGCCATGACTCACAGGAGGTTGTTGGGCGACTGCAAAAAACAACCTTCAATGACACATTCAGTTTTGTAAACCTTTAAAAAGTATGTTGACACATTAATTACAATAACTGTGTAATTCACATAGACTATTTTGCTGCCTTTAATTAAAATATTAAACACGAGAGAAATGTTAACTGCAAACCTGAAATGACAAAACTGAAGCTGTCTGCTCCCAGTAAAGGCGCTCCATGCGGAGTGCAGGATGCGCCCCGTAGGCCTTTGCTGACCGAGCACGGGCGATCCCAGGGGGGCGGAGCTTAATTGGCCACGCTCCGCCGGGTGGGAGGGAGGGCTAGGTCAGCCAGGGTGTCCTCGGCTCACCGCACACCAGCAACCCCTATGGTCTGGCCGGGCACATGCAGGCTTGTCTGTAAGCCGCCCAGGGCTGCGTTGCCCTCCGACGCTGTAGCTCTGAGTGCTTGCATGGTTAGTCTGCAGTATGTAAAGAAGCGGGCGGCTGACG
>NW_024472055.1:7500-15000 GCF_017654505.1 Polyodon spathula | reverse complement strand
ATTGAATTATATGGGAAAAACACATGGTTTGTCCCAGCACTGATTTGTCCACCTAGCACATCTACAGCAAAGCAATGAAACATAATTTACAAGTATAATCGGAACCTATGACCCTACTGCCTGGAGGCAAGCAACAGCTTCCAGCTAGTGCTTCTCACATCCTTCATGTCCATTCACTCCTGTTCTTCTCTAATGACTGAATCTAATTAATAGCTGCATAACTTCACATGCCCTCCACCTTTGTCATGAATCCTTCACACATGTTCGCTAATATAACAGCTAATAGACTGCATGTCAGTAACTGCTCTTGACATGATATTGTAATGTCATGAATATGTACAAGTGCAACACTTCACTAGGTTTTATTCAGCTTGTTAGACTTTGCAACATATTCCTTTCAATATTGTTTGTTTAAAGTAATTTTATCTGCATGATTACACTGCTCACATAAAATATGCATTTATTATTTAATTACTGAATATCCAGTCTAGTAATTATTCAGCAGCATCTAATACTGTTCATAACTGGATCTTTCAATTAAAGTATTTAAGACCTGAAAAGCATCGAAGCTGGGTTGTGACCAGTCCTGGACATGTCTACAGCATTTGTATACAGTGAGACACCTGTGCAATATAGATATCCGTCTGGAAAAAACCTGACTATATAATAAAATATTAGTGTTACTCTGTACCCGCACCACTGTATAAACATAAAGCCAACATCTGTATCAGTCATCCTCAAACCGAGGCTGTGGCCAATTTCATATCAGTTCCTGTGACTGTTGGAAAACATGGATCGAGAATTGATTAGGGGTTTGCTATGCATGTGGACTGGCAGAGCTATACTGGTGTTCTTTTCTGAAAAGAGACTAATATTGCAGATAGCAGACTGTTTGGTTCAAATTGCATGTACTGCTAACAATTGATAGAGACGTTGCGTCTACAAACTGCCCAACAATGACTGCAAGCTAATGAGATAACAATGCTGTGGACTAGAAGGGGACAGGCTCTAAAGACTTCAGAGAGGAGACTCTCTCTGGAAGTCTCTCTTTATCTATATACGAAGTTTCAGAGATCGAAAGAGATAATGCCATTAGGATCAAAGGGGGTCGCAAGAAGATAACAAAAGGCAGATGTATGGACCTTTTGTCTCCAGGAGTGTGAAGAATGCACTGAGTTCAGAGGTTGTCACACTAGACTACACATACAGACACACACACTCACACAATAAATTAAAGTACCTTGACCATTGGTTAAGTGTCAGAGAAAGGGGAGGTGGACCATCTATACAGAAGGGTATTTAATGTCATGCAAACATTGTAATGAAGAGTATTCTGTTTGTCCTGTACCTGGGACCAGACTCCCTGCATATTTCAATAAACCTGGCAACTGATTGAAGAAAAGGACTCTGTGCATTTTCTTGAATCTACTTAATCATCATCATCTATTTTTTAAGTTACTTCAGTGACACCAACTGATAAACTGGAATACTGCAATACCAAGAGGGGAATTACAATCTTCATCCTCCATCACCCTGCTGTGCTCTCTATCTGCAATACCAAGAGGGGAATTACAATCTTCACCCTCCATCACACTGCTGTGCTCTCTATCTGCAATACCAGGAGGGGAATTACAATCTTCACCCTCCATCACCCTGCTGTGCTGTCTATCTGCAATACCAAGAGGGGAATTACAATCTTCACCCTCCATCACACTGCTGTGCTCTCTATCTGCAATACCAAGAGGGGAATTACAATCTTCACCCTCCATCACCCTGCTGTGCTCTCTATCTGCAATACCAGGAGGGGAATTACAATCTTCACCCTCCATCACCCTGCTGTGCTCTCTATCTGCAATACCAAGAGGGGAATTACAATCTTCACCCTCCATCACCCTGCTGTGCTGTCTATCTGCAATACCAAGAGGGGAATTACAATCTTCACCCTCCATCACCCTGCTGTGCTCTCTATCTGCAATACCAAGAGGGGAATTACAATCTTCACCCTCCACCACCCTGCTGTGCTCTCTATCTGTAATACCAAGAGGGGAATTACAATCTTCCCCCTCCATCACCCTGCCACGGAGAGGTAGTGCGTGCACGATCAGCGACAGGATAGACAAGTACTGAGTTTCCCTTACATGTGAAGAAGTGGGAGCTGTAGTTGCGGACGACACGTAGAGAAGTAGACGTATGGTGTCATACCCCTTAATGTTAGAACGTGAGTGTGTGATAGACGGTATTGTGTTGTCTGTCCATCCTTGTTTTCTGTTAGAGAGTGGGAGGTAGTGGGACGCCCGAGAGAAAGGGGACGTGTTAGATGGGTCTCCCGCGCACCCTTACAGTAAGTATTAGTGACAATGTGGTGCGCACGTACCCAATCCAGAGAAGAGTGGAGCACGGTGAGCTGAACACGGTGCTCTAGTAGGCAGCGAAAAAGAAAGACAAGCTGGAGTGGTTCTCCTTATATGGTACGTAGATGGGTCGAGAAGTGATAGCGTGGTCAAACTTGTGTCGTACAACACAGAGAGCGACGCGCGCGGTCAGGATAGTCATGTGGTGAGACCGACACCAGTCTTCCCACGTTCCTACTCTGATTACGCCACTGTAGCGGGTCGGTAGGTTGGGGTATGCATGCCGTGCGAAAACAGGAGAGTGATCGAACCGTTATGGCTCTACCTCTGTTCTTACTTGATAAAACTACAATCTTCACCCTCCATCACCCTGCTGTGCTCTCTATCTGCAATACCAGGAGGGGAATTACAATCTTCACCCTCCATCACCCTGCTGTGCTCTCTATCTGCAATACCAAGAGGGGAATTACAATCTTCACCCTCCATCACCCTGCTGTGCTCTCTATCTGCAATACCAAGAGGGGAATTACAATCTTCACCCTCCATCACACTGCTGTGCTCTCTATCTGCAATACAAGGAGAAGAACTACAATCTTCACCCTCCACCACACTGCTGTGCTCTCTATCTGCAATACAAGGAGAAGAACTACAATCTTCACCCTCCACCACACTGCTGTGCTCTCTATCTGCAATACCAGGAGGGGAATTACAATCTTCACCCTCCATCACACTGCTGTGCTCTCTATCTGCAATACCAGGAGGGGAATTACAATCTTCACCCTCCATCACACTGCTGTGCTCTCTATCTGCAATACCAGGAGGGGAATTACAATCTTCACCCTCCATCACACTGCTGTGCTCTCTATCTGCAATACCAGGAGGGGAATTACAATCTTCACCCTCCATCACACTGCTGTGCTCTCTATCTGCAATACCAGGAGGGGAATTACAATCTTCACCCTCCATCACACTGCTGTGCTCTCTATCTGCAATACCAGGAGGGGAATTACAATCTTCACCCTCCATCACACTGCTGTGCTCTCTATCTGCAATACCAGGAGGGGAATTACAATCTTCACCCTCCATCACCCTGCTGTGCTCTCTATCTGCAATACCAAGAGGGGAATTACAATCTTCACCCTCCACCACACTGCTGTGCTCTCTATCTGCAATACAAGGAGGAGAACTACAATCTTCACCCTCCACCACACTGCTGTGCTCTCTATCTGCAATACAAGGAGAAGAACTACAATCTTCACCCTCCATCACCCTGCTGTGCTCTCTATCTGCAAGACAAGGAGAAGAACTACAATCTTCACCCTCCACCACCCTGCTGTGCTCTCTATCTGCAATACCAAGAGGGGAACTACAATCTTCACCCTCCACCACCCTGCTGTGCTCTCTATCTGCAATACAAGGAGAGGAACTACAATCTTCACCCTCCACCACCCTGCTGTGCTCTCCATCTGTAATACCAAGAGGGGAACTACAATCTTCACCCTCCACCACACTGCTGTGCTCTCTATCTGCAATACCAAGAGGGGAACTACAATCTTCACCCTCCACCACCCTGCTGTGCTCTCCATCTGTAATACCAAGAGGAGAACTACAATCTTCACCCTCCACCACCCTGCTGTGCTGTCTATCTGCAATACAAGGAGAGGAACTACAATCTTCACCCTCCACCACCCTGCTGTGCTCTCTATCTGCAATACAAGGAGAAGAACTACAATCTTCACCCTCCACCACACTGCTGTGCTCTCTATCTGCAATACAAGGAGAAGAACTACAATCTTCACCCTCCACCACACTGCTGTGCTCTCTATCTGCAATACCAAGAGGGGAACTACAATCTTCACCCTCCACCACACTGCTGTGCTTTTTTTTTTTAGTTAGGGATTATGATGGTAAGATTCAGAGTATGAACTATTATAGGTAAAGGGGTGTATGATTTAGGGTTGTTTACGCATTTCTTCAAAAAATATAGTTACTAATGGTGATTTTATGGACAGCATTGGTTGCATGCTTTTTTTTTTTTTAACTCCCGCTCGCGGCATTCTTGTTTGTGAAAAAGGGATTAAAGTTGAGTTGATGTAAATGTTAAGCTTTTGGGGTGGTGGGGCATGTTCAACCCCCCCCGCCCCCCCCCCCCCCCCCCCCCCCCCCCCCCCCCCCCCCGCCCCCCCCCCCCCCCCCCCCCCCCCCCCCCCCCCCCCCCCCCCCCCCCCCCCCCCCCCCCCCCCCCCCCCCCCC
The DNA here is from genome assembly GCF_017654505.1 of Polyodon spathula. Lineage (NCBI taxonomy): Eukaryota > Metazoa > Chordata > Actinopteri > Acipenseriformes > Polyodontidae > Polyodon > Polyodon spathula. The sequence goes on along the minus strand of NW_024472055.1, from coordinate 10,396 downwards.
CCCCCCCCCCCCCCCCCCCCCCCCCCCCCCCCCCCCCCCCCCCCCCCCCCCCCCCCCCCCCCCCCCCCCCCCCCCCCCCCCCCCCCCCCCCCCCCCCCCCCCCCCCCCCCCCCCCCCCCCCCCCCCCCCCCCCCCCCCCCCCCCCCCCCCCCCCCCCCCCCCCCCCCCCCCCCCCCCCCCCCCCCCCCCCCCCCCCCCCCCCCCCCCCCCCCCCCCCCCCCCCCCCCCCCCCCCCCCCCCCCCCCCCCCCCCCCCCCCCCCCCCCCCCCCCCCCCCCCCCCCCCCCCCCCCCCCCCCCCCCCCCCCCCCCCCCCCCCCCCCCCCCCCCCCCCCCCCCCCCCCCCCCCCCCCCCCCCCCCCCCCCCCCCCCCCCCCCCCCCCCCCCCCCCCCCCCCCCCCCCCCCCCCCCCCCCCCCCCCCCCCCCCCCCCCCCCCCCCCCCCCCCCCCCCCCCCCCCCCCCCCCCCCCCCCCCCCCCCCCCCCCCCCCCCCCCCCCCCCCCCCCCCCCCCCCCCCCCCCCCCCCCCCCCCCCCCCCCCCCCCCCCCCCCCCCCCCCCCCCCCCCCCCCCCCCCCCCCCCCCCCCCCCCCCCCCCCCCCCCCCCCCCCCCCCCCCCCCCCCCCCCCCCCCCCCCCCCCCCCCCCCCCCCCCCCCCCCCCCCCCCCCCCCCCCCCCCCCCCCCCCCCCCCCCCCCCCCCCCCCCCCCCCCCCCCCCCCCCCCCCCCCCCCCCCCCCCCCCCCCCCCCCCCCCCCCCCCCCCCCCCCCCCCCCCCCCCCCCCCCCCCCCCCCCCCCCCCCCCCCCCCCCCCCCCCCCCCCCCCCCCCCCCCCCCCCCCCCCCCCCCCCCCCCCCCCCCCCCCCCCCCCCCCCCCCCCCCCCCCCCCCCCCCCCCCCCCCCCCCCCCCCCCCCCCCCCCCCCCCCCCCCCCCCCCCCCCCCCCCCCCCCCCCCCCCCCCCCCCCCCCCCCCCCCCCCCCCCCCCCCCCCCCCCCCCCCCCCCCCCCCCCCCCCCCCCCCCCCCCCCCCCCCCCCCCCCCCCCCCCCCCCCCCCCCCCCCCCCCCCCCCCCCCCCCCCCCCCCCCCCCCCCCCCCCCCCCCCCCCCCCCCCCCCCCCCCCCCCCCCCCCCCCCCCCCCCCCCCCCCCCCCCCCCCCCCCCCCCCCCCCCCCCCCCCCCCCCCCCCCCCCCCCCCCCCCCGCCCCCCCCCCCCCCCCCCCCCCCCCCCCCCCCCCCCCCCCCCCCCCCCCCCCCCCCCCCCCCCCCCCCCCCCCCCCCCCCCCCCCCCCCCCCCCCCCCCCCCCCCCCCCCCCCCCCCCCCCCCCCCCCCCCCCCCCCCCCCCCCCCCCCCCCCCCCCCCCCCCCCCCCCCCCCCCCCCCCCCCCCCCCCCCCCCCCCCCCCCCCCCCCCCCCCCCCCCCCCCCCCCCCCCCCCCCCCCCCCCCCCCCCCCCCCCCCCCCCCCCCCCCCCCCCCCCCCCCCCCCCCCCCCCCCCCCCCCCCCCCCCCCCCCCCCCCCCCCCCCCCCCCCCCCCCCCCCCCCCCCCCCCCCCCCCCCCCCCCCCCCCCCCCCCCCCCCCCCCCCCCCCCCCCCCCCCCCCCCCCCCCCCCCCCCCCCCCCCCCCCCCCCCCCCCCCCCCCCCCCCCCCCCCCCCCCCCCCCCCCCCCCCCCCCCCCCCCCCCCCCCCCCCCCCCCCCCCCCCCCCCCCCCCCCCCCCCCCCCCCCCCCCCCCCCCCCCCCCCCCCCCCCCCCCCCCCCCCCCCCCCCCCCCCCCCCCCCCCCCCCCCCCCCCCCCCCCCCCCCCCCCCCCCCCCCCCCCCCCCCCCCCCCCCCCCCCCCCCCCCCCCCCCCCCCCCCCCCCCCCCCCCCCCCCCCCCCCCCCCCCCCCCCCCCCCCCCCCCCCCCCCCCCCCCCCCCCCCCCCCCCCCCCCCCCCCCCCCCCCCCCCCCCCCCCCCCCCCCCCCCCCCCCCCCCCCCCCCCCCCCCCCCCCCCCCCCCCCCCCCCCCCCCCCCCCCCCCCCCCCCCCCCCCCCCCCCCCCCCCCCCCCCCCCCCCCCCCCCCCCCCCCCCCCCCCCCCCCCCCCCCCCCCCCCCCCCCCCCCCCCCCCCCCCCCCCCCCCCCCCCCCCCCCCCCCCCCCCCCCCCCCCCCCCCCCCCCCCCCCCCCCCCCCCCCCCCCCCCCCCCCCCCCCCCCCCCCCCCCCCCCCCCCCCCCCCCCCCCCCCCCCCCCCCCCCCCCCCCCCCCCCCCCCCCCCCCCCCCCCCCCCCCCCCCCCCCCCCCCCCCCCCCCCCCCCCCCCCCCCCCCCCCCCCCCCCCCCCCCCCCCCCCCCCCCCCCCCCCCCCCCCCCCCCCCCCCCCCCCCCCCCCCCCCCCCCCCCCCCCCCCCCCCCCCCCCCCCCCCCCCCCCCCCCCCCCCCCCCCCCCCCCCCCCCCCCCCCCCCCCCCCCCCCCCCCCCCCCCCCCCCCCCCCCCCCCCCCCCCCCCCCCCCCCCCCCCCCCCCCCCCCCCCCCCCCCCCCCCCCCCCCCCCCCCCCCCCCCCCCCCCCCCCCCCCCCCCCCCCCCCCCCCCCCCCCCCCCCCCCCCCCCCCCCCCCCCCCCCCCCCCCCCCCCCCCCCCCCCCCCCCCCCCCCCCCCCCCCCCCCCCCCCCCCCCCCCCCCCCCCCCCCCCCCCCCCCCCCCCCCCCCCCCCCCCCCCCCCCCCCCCCCCCCCCCCCCCCCCCCCCCCCCCCCCCCCCCCCCCCCCCCCCCCCCCCCCCCCCCCCCCCCCCCCCCCCCCCCCCCCCCCCCCCCCCCCCCCCCCCCCCCCCCCCCCCCCCCCCCCCCCCCCCCCCCCCCCCCCCCCCCCCCCCCCCCCCCCCCCCCCCCCCCCCCCCCCCCCCCCCCCCCCCCCCCCCCCCCCCC
>NW_024472055.1:0-5000 GCF_017654505.1 Polyodon spathula | reverse complement strand
ACCCGTTTCTAGTATGAATGGAGGGGGAAGGACAGAGGGAAGAAATTTTGAAAGACTCCGGGGGAAAGAGAGAAGGCAAGAGGGAAGGAAGAGCGACTACAATGTGGAGGACCTCACAAAACACACGAAAGAAATGAGAATGCACGGACAGGCGAGGAAAAAGAGCAGAGAAAGATAGCAAGACGGCGGAAAAGAAGTCGGAAGGGCACAGAAAGCGGCACACAAAGGAGAACAGAAGAGAACATGGGGCCAAGAACCTGGAGGAGGGATCACCGCCACCGGAACACATCGGAAAAATAGAGGAACAAAGCGAGAGAAGGAGGATGCACACCGACAACCACGTTACGCAAAGAGTAAAGAACGTAACATCGCATTAAAGCCACTCACTGTATCAGGCCGCCAATCCCAAAAACCATTCACCCCTCGCCCTCCAGTAAGGACAAAGGCGCACTGCCTTCTGCCCGCGCGCGGAACGACTACTATACAGACACACTACTCCCTTCGTCTCAACGGACAGAATGCACATCTGCATCCCTCATAAGGATGGTAAAAAAGACCCCCCAGCCTCCCTTGTCCCTTGTATTCCCTCCACTCTTATCTTGCCCTCTGGCACTGACAACCGCCACACTCCCCTTCTTCTCCCCACAATTCAGCCCTCTTCCACCCATCTCTCTCTATCCTCGACGCCTTATACTCCCCTTCTCTCCTCACCTTATTCGCCTCCTCCCCCTACATCTGCCCTCCCCATAAATATCTTTCACTCGTTCTGAGCTGGCCCCTTTTCTCCCATCCTTCCCTGCCCGCCCCACACCCTCACTGTTTCCCTGAAAACACTCTCCTTCTGCCCCAATCCTTACCTAAACATCTTCCTCAACTATCTACATACACCACTCCGCCTCCCACAACACAGCCCATATCCTCACTTTTGATCTCCCCCGCAAATCAAAGACACAATAAAGAGTTCCTTCTATTAGTGACACAGAAACCACCCACTAGTGAACACTGACTAAAAATGCCAAAACAAAGAAAGTCGTGTCCTAACACCACCAATTCACGTCAGAGAAGAGACTCTTCGTAAGTGGCGAGAGGGGATAGGGGTACAGATAAAAAAAGAAGAGGAAAAAGATCGGCACCACACATTCACCCTACTATACTAAATGGAAACGCTACAACACCAGCTTACATTGGAGACAAGAATACACCAACGAGAGTTTCCCAAGATAAAAATACACACCAACTAACCACATTAGTTAAATAAGAAACAGTATGATAATTTCGCAAAATATGGACACCTCCGGGGGACCGACACTTCGGTCCACACAACTGCTGTCCGGATGCAATTAAAAAGTGATAAAAGACAAGAAAACATACAATGGGGATCACAATCCAACCTCTGTACGAACACAAAAAGACACCTGCCACATCGGAAAAGGGCAAGAAACCACTGAGACTCCCAACACACCCTGTCCACAGCCGACCTCTCACTACGTTAGCTTATGCCAACTCGGAGAGGCAGGGGCTCACACTATTTTCCCAAAAGAAAAAGCGTACGGACTGAGCAGCCTCACTACACTTCCACAACACACGCTGCAGGGACAAACCTAACCCCACCAACTTACATAAGACACAAAGAGGATGTATCTAGTCCTCCTCGCTTCAAAAATCATCATAAGAGAAGTGACCTGAATCACACATATACCGCAACAAAAGGGAAGAACCAAGACAGACTCCGCCCTCCACTGACAGGCAAAAAGGATCATGCACCCAAGCAAGACCTCGAAACATAGTAACCTTATTCAGCACTCAGAACACTCGGAACTTACGCTTGCCTCACTAAGTAAAACCCGCGCAGAGCCATCACTCCTGCTTAAATAAAAGACACAGAAACTTACCTGCCGTCACACTGACACACCATATCACCGTCACCCCTCACCCCGACTGGTCTAAAAAAGGTCGACTCTTGATCCCTGCGATGCTCCAGCGAAATGCACCGTCTCCACTAATCAACCGACAAAAATGTGAATGAGTGAGCTGGACACACACGCTGCTGAAGAGGAAAGAACAGCCCGTGCATCCCTCAACACATCTTATGTCTGAGGGACAGAAACTAAAGATCTCAATGAATACAACAGCACACATAAGGAGACGGTGCATGGGGAACCAGATGCTTCGTACACGATTAGAGTAGGGAATGACGAACAGGTTCTCACAAGCGGGCGTATCCTGCCTGAATATTCTCTGTTTTCCCCTCTCCTCACCACTCTTTCCGGTCCCTTCATCATGTGCGGCGACCTTATCTAAATCATCTTTCCTACCTTCTTGTCTCATTCCTCTTTCTACTTTTTCAATTCCAAAATGTCTCACCCTGTGCTCTTCTTACGACAAATACTACTACTCTGCTCGCTTCACCCCCATTGCCTTTTCTTCTATCCCCATCCCTCTGTGACTGTCTCCTCCTACTCCTTCCTGCCCTCTGTTCTCTTTCCCCCCGCACTACTCCCCTATCTATTAAACACGCTGCGCTACTCGTCTCTATGATCTAATGCACTATTGCTCCTTCTCTCCTAATCCTTATCGCCCAGCCTGTCCCTGTCCGTTCCGGCTGATGCCGTGCCTCGTGAAATACTCAATAGGCCTTTGCCTCTGCCATCTCTGTTACACCCTTTATCAATCCTCTCTCCCCCCGTCTGTCATGCGACACACCTGCTTTATCTTCTTGGACTTTGCTCATCCTTCATGCCTTTCTCCCCTCTTCGCCTCTTCGTTCGTTGTACCTTTCTTTTTCACTTCTCTGGCTTTAAGTTTCTTCTTTCCACCTCACCAACTCTTCTTTCATATGACTCAACGTCTCCTTTCTCTTCGACTGACTCTTCTGCTACAGTCTTTGCATCCCTCACTTCGCCGACCCTTTTTCCCTATACGTCACCTTGTACTCCTCCTGGCCTCCCACCCTTCGCCAAGCAGCAGGAGCAAACAACGTGACACGTAACCCCTCGTCTTCACGTCCTCTCCCCCTCCCATCTCATCCTCTCCTTTCCATTTTATATGTCCTGAAGCTCCGTCTGCTGCCCTCTATCGCCACTTACAACCCCTTGCCCTACTGAATACAATTCCTCTCGCCTCCCTATCCCGCTCCCACTATCCTTGGTTCCACCTTTCTCTTCTGTGTCCCGATCCCACTTGTCTACTCAACCACAAGTGCACTTGCTCTACTACAGTTTTCCCTCTGCAATCTGTGTTCTTGTCTATGCTGCTCCCCTCTTTCCCCGGCCCCCCCTGTCTGCTTGCCTAAATTCCCTGCTCCCGCTGTCTTGTCTTCTGCCTTTCCCTCTCTTCCTTCCCTCCCTTCCACCCTGTGCTCTCTCTTTCTGCCCTTCTCCCCCCTCCCCTACCCCCTTCCTTCGTACTTGAGCTTTTCCTGTTTTCTGCCCTTTCTGTCACCCTGCACTGTTCCTCTTCCAAATCCTACCTCCTCCCCTTCCCCATGAACGTCCTTTACTCTCTTTCATTCTCCCCATCTCCTATTACAAAAATCAACCGCTGCATCCCTTCTGCTCTCCTACTTGTCTCCTCACTGCATTGTACCCCCCGCCCTGCCTCCCCTGCAACTACTCTTGCCCGCCTGCCTCCCCTCAAATCATTCCTCGCCTTGTGCCTTGCGTGCCCCTGCCCCCACCTGCCCGCCCCCACCTGCTCACCTTCATCTTACCCTATCCTTGCTGCCTTCTGACCTAGCTACACAATTGCCTTTCCTCCCTCTGGGCTACTGACCTCACACACTTATGGAGATGAAACTGCGCCTCCTTTTTCACCCTGTTCTCATCTTTCTTACCTAAATGTCTTCCCTAGTATCACTGTCCTGACTTTCTAGGAAGCAATCTCATTTTCACTATCTTCCTGTCCTTCCTCGTTTAACTTGCATACTTCCTCCTTCTCCGCTCTGCCTTATTTAATTCACACGCTTCGCTGCTTAAACATATCTCTCCTACATAAACTAATATTACAATTTTTGTATGGACCTCCTCCCTGTCGACACTCTGCCCACACTGTACCAACTTATAATTGTCTTACTCTGCTGCACTCTGAAAATCCTCCCATCCTACTGTCAGCTGTTGTAGTCAACTTACCACTGTCACCCTATGTATCTTCCCTCCTACAGAGATGATACTACCCCTTACACCCTCATGTACCTCTGATCAATTACCTTCTTTTTTCATTTGTGCCTGTCTATGAATCCCTCTTCAACTTAGCACTTAACTTATCATCTCCTTCTCTGCTTCATGCATATACGAAGAGTACTTCCTTACACCCCCCCCCTCCCTTCCCATTAAAAACTCAGCTGCTGTCTCCTGTCCTCTCTGTTCCACTGATCATCCACCTCTGTACTCTGTGTTCGTTCCATGTCCCTTCTCCTTCTCCTTCCTTTCTCTCTCCATCATTCCATGCATTTCCCCTCTCCCCTCCTACCTCCTGATTTTTCTCCTCTACTAACGTCCCCTGTTCTTGCACTGCTTTGCCCTCCCTCCCCCTGCTCTCTTCCTCCTCTTCCCCTCTCTTCTCTGCAATACCAAGAGGGGAGCTAAAATCTTCACACTCCACCACACTGCTGTGCTCTCTATCTGCAATACAAGGAGAGGAACTAAAATCTTCACCCTTCACCATCCTGCTATGCTCGCTATCTCTGCTTCTGAACCATTCGATAAATCTGTATTTTAATGTCCTTATATTGTACATTTTGGGAAAAAAAGCAGTTAGGTAAATGACGAGAAAGAGAAATGATCCTGCCCTCAACAAATACATAAATGTGCCAATGTCCCAAAAACTTTGATTTCCACGGTCTGTCTCTTACTTGCAACTCTCTATCTCTAGTGGATGTAAGGAACTCCACATTTATTCAAACGTACATCCGCTAGAAGCAGTGTGTTGCAGGAGGGCTGGTACTTCATACCAATTCCAAGCTTCTCTTAAATTAAAATAAACAAATTCATGCATTCTTTCAG
>NW_024472054.1:0-20607 GCF_017654505.1 Polyodon spathula | reverse complement strand
AGGAGTTCTGTTGCAGAGGATCAAAACATTCCAAAACTAATATCTGAAGGTACACCAGTAGTAAGCGATCCTTACTAAACCAAACTCTTTGCAATCTTTGAAATCTTCTTGAAGATGTTTACCCATTGTATGTATTGTGTCTCGTATTGGATAAGAGATGCCATCTTGTGCAGTTTGAGATTTTTATGTGTTTGTTGTTTTTTTTTTTTTAATCCATAAAGTGCAAGACATACTGGAATTCTGACAAACCTGTAACTGTGACTGGTTATATTTTTCTATATGTGGTTTATAAAATTGTAACACATCCATGAAAAGTTGTATTAATTGTGGGGAGGATGTTCTGAAGGTACAGCCTTTATTAGGCTGAAGAATTAAGAGGGCAGAACTCACGCATCAGTAGGCCATCACCTAGATTCTGATACCTCTAAGAACTTGTGCTATAGCATGTCCATACCAAGTGCTATAGAATGTCCATACCAAGACCTATCACAAGTCAAGTAGGCATATGTACAGACATAACATCTGAATGTGTCCCAACTTGAAACGCTTGCCTAATTCTTAGCTTCCCCCTTTTGAAAGTTATGCCGAGAGCGTCATACAGTTATGCCGAGAGCGTCATACAGTCGCTGTAATTACACAAATTCTTTCTCCATGACAGATGGGCTGTTTAAACAGAAGCAGATGAAGGTGGTCAATTTGTGGATACAGCAGATTACATATCAGTAGCAAACAAATCATTCTCTGATTCACAGTACTACAAGCAACCTAACTGAGAAATCAAATAAACACACAAATACTACATTAACAGGAATGGAAATAAGACTCATACTGCATAGCAGTTAAGAGTCCTTATCATGAGAATGAGACCAACTAAACTACATTTAACCCCTGTGTGTAAATCATTCCCAATGAGCAGAGGTCAATTGCCTCTTTACACCCAGGAGCTTGAGAGCAGATGTAGGACAAAGGCCATCTGGTCAATAGAGTCGACTGTAGACCTTTGAGAAGAAAGTCCCTGCTAATTATGCCTCCCTAAACTGTGGGAGCGCCAGAGCCAATGTGACACTCACTGTGTAATTCCCAATGTAATACCAGCAACTTCACACAGCCAGGACGCAAACCGGCGTTCATCCTTCTTTTTGACACCCCCTGCACAAAACAGGTGGTCCGCTATTACCAGATGAGCACCTCGCGACACAGTTTTTATAGGTATTGCTAGCTCAGCCTCAAATTGTCTTTTTTTTTAAGTTTTAAACTGACCAGACTTCTGTTGGTATGAAAAAATCACATTCAGTTGGACGTGTGATTATTTGAAACCTGCACCACCTACCAGCTATTTAGTGGTTTATTACTTATAAGCATCCACACCTACTCTGATTTGATGCTGCTTCTTATTGTACAACCTTAAGCGCTCGTGTTGTACATGAATCAGTGGAAGTAGCAATTGCACTTTCTGAGGTGTGACTGGCTTACAGAGTTGAAAAAAAATGTGATAAACAAATAAGCAAACTCGTCTCGACTGCGTTTGCGTCACGAGGTTCGGAGTTCTGACTCATAAGATGCACAACATTGCTGTTAGCCTATCTAAACCCATCATGAAGCCAATAGTGCAAACGAGAACAGCAGGAAACTTTACTGTTTCACCCTCTGTAGACTATTAAACAAAGCGATGAGTTCAGTCTATACCCCGGTACTTGATTTGCAATAGTAGCAAATTAAATCAAAGCTTCCCAAACTTTCTTGGTTTGCAGCTCACTATGACATGAGGCATCCCAACTGCAAACCCCCACCTAGTGAATCTACAGAAATGTGAAAGGTGTACTCCTATTACACCTATCATATACATTGTTGTATAATGGTACATATTGTCAGATTGGGCATTGGAAATTAAGAATTTTTAAATGTAAGATAAAGCCGATATCCAGGTAGGAATTGTTTCAGAATAACGCAGAGCACCTAACGGAAGCGTTCATGTTGATCAATTGAGCCCCGGTCCTGGGATTTGTGCTTGGTCAGGCACCATGGCAGTTTGGGAGGGACTATTTCTGTGCTGCAGTCCCCCTGAAACCATATTTGATTCATCCCTGGGAACCACTGCATTAAAATAACACTGCCTATAATAGATAAATACACAGCCTGGTCTCCGATGCAAGAAATCCATCTAGTGTAGACCAGCACACATTCCCAGTGCAGTACAGCTCTTCAGTGAGGAAGCTCCCAGGGATGAATCAGCAGCCATTCTCACTGCTGTGTGAACACTGGGGGCCCTATATGCCAGCACACTCTCCTCTGGCCACCGGTTTAAAAGACGTCATGTTTGTATGATATGTCGTGGATTGTTTAAACAACAGGTTACACTACTGTAATTCAGGCTTTCAGCAGTCAAAAATGACATGTTAAATCTCAAGATATTTGGCTAAATATACAAATGGCAGCAAAATGCTTCACAAAGTTTTAAATAAGCATAGTTTTATACATTACAGCTGTAACCTGCATTGATTTTAATCAATCATTATGAAAATGAAAAAAAAAAAAGTTTCATCCTGAAACTTGCCTGATAAACCGGGTAACATATTTCTCAGTAGAACATATTACTCCAATTAGTGTGTTACCATTGAGATTCCAAATATTCAGTATCAATTACATAGGTTAATAACCCATTCCATACCCTCACCACTATCTGTGTAAAGAAGTGTCTCCTAACCTCTGTCATATGTCAGTCTCCACTCAAAGAAGTTCAGACATGCAATTTAAATCTTTTACACAACTGAACCTAGGCAGGCCTAGAGAGTCAGGAGCTTACCCTAGGTCTGGCTGAGGGAAGGTGGCTGTGGGAAGGAAGGCAGGAGAGGTGGAAGCGTCTTTTCTGGAGCTGCACAGATCCTCTGTATGAGACATGGAGGCAAGATACATAAACAAAGCATGGTGACATTACCAGAGACCCTGATCCTATCAAGGTCTAGCTACATGATAGCTACGTGCTAGCCTCTAAATTCCAGGCTATCATGTACTGTATTTATATGCCTATGTCAGCTAGGATGTCTAACTGCTAACTATTTTTTCTTTAAAAAATAAGAGATAAAGCAGTCTTTTCCTTCAATAGCAATCACTGCTGCTGTACCTAGAACAGAGTGGAACCCATCCTCCCAGTCCTCCTGCACAGGGAGCGCTCTGCTCTTCTCCTGGACTGGGGTTGCACTGAGGCACCTCTCTGGCTTGGCTGGGAACAGACTGGGAAGAGGAGAGAGAGAGAGCGAGAGAGAGAAATAAAGAGAGAAAGATCGAGAAAAATAAAGATAAATAAAGAAAAAGAGAGAGATGTATGTTTTGTTTGCCATCAAGAATATACATGTAATGAAAGCACCTTATTCCTTGCTTTGCTGCAGTAAGATGTTTAGTTTTTTCTCTCAGTGTGCCAATACATTTAGCAAGGATTCCCCCTGGGAGCAAAGACACTTAATAAAAGAAGAATGACTGTCATTTGCGGAGACTCAAGGAAACAATTATGTGACTGTGCATCACCTTCCCCCTCCCCCTCCCCTCCCACCACCTCCAACACCCTTATTTCCTTTCTCAAACGAAAGATTGGTATTCCTGTCAAATGAAACACACTAAAATACACAGCACTGCAACAGGCCTTCGAGAGCTGAATTATTTAAGGCTTCCACTTGAATATTTCTTAAGGAAAGGCAAACGTAAGAACCTTTAATTTACTCTAATTACCCCAGATTTGCTGCTGTTCATTAAGCAACACTACAGAATGACAGCCTGTCACCACCCGATTTCTGCATCGCTTCCCACTGAAGCATTAAGTTTCATACGTTAACCAGGGAGATACAGGCTGCCATGGTGGCGATTGTGATCAACAAAACAGTGTGATCCCTAAATAGCCTGACAAAGGAAACAAGCCTGCTGCCAGGCTAGTCACCAACTCACACTGCAAGTGCAAGATGGCTCTGTGTGTGGGGACCGCAGCTTGTCAATTGGCATCAGAAGTTGTGACCATAATATTAGAATGGATGTGTTACATCTACCCACTGACTGCCACCATCTTTTTTTTTCCCCTTCAAGGTCTAAATGTTTAATTATGTCTTTTATACCAATGTTTACGTTTGGTTACCATCTAAAGTGACTTTGTAATTTTGAAAGGGATTCACCTGTGTACATCGCTTCATGAAGTTAATTCGCTGTCATTATAAACAAAGCCAGGAATGGTCAGCCAAAGCGGTTAAGTGGCCACACCCTCAGTATTAGTACTTCTTATACCATTTTCACACAGAAATGCAGCTACTGTGCCGTGTCTGAATTGTTTTAACGCGTGTGTAAAATACCCTTTCACACAGCATGAAATTGTGCTATCTATGCCAGTGTAATACCATCCTAACCCATTTACACAGCCAAAGAGATCGCACGAGTACAACTTTCAAACCTGTCAATCAACATGTTGTTCGTATGGCAAAAACAGACTGTTCTCGTGCAATCCGAGACACTGACAAGACCTAACACATGCACGCTGTGATTAATTTGTAAAGAAAGAGGTGCCGGGGTGCAAGCAATAACAATAATACCAACCCTAAGCAGTGCAAATTCAAAATCATAACATGTTTATTTGAAAAAGTATACTGTGGTACGTACTAGTGTTAGATGTTTACAATCACATATTCTACATCATATACAAAGTATTAGTACGTACAGAAAAAAATAATTAAAGGGAACCGGTGTATCCGCTTAGGCAATAACACCATGTAAAACATTTTTTTTTGGTCGTTTAATGGTAGTAAGTGCTTATATTTTACTAATTGCTTATGCCTCAAAAGTATAGAAAAATGGCTATTATTCCCCACAAACTTGCTTTTGTGACCAGGACAGTGATATTTTGAAATGTACCTATTTTCCAGAACATTCCAGATAGATTCAGTGCTGAGTAAACTTGGAGTAACTTCTAGAACTTTCCAGTAATATAAATAGTAGTATAAATACAGGGGCCTTAAGCCCACCAGTTCAGTTTAGTTCCAGCTGCCTAAGTGGATACATATCTGCATTTTTCTGAGATGGCATCAAGAGGCTGCAATGGTGGCATTCCTGATGGGTCTCCAAGGTGGTTTTACCAAGTTTCCCTGCTATCTTTGCCTTTGGGACAGCAGGGACACCAAGGCGCACTACCACAGGCTGGACTGGCCACAGCGGACCGAGTTCTCTGTGGGGAGGAACAACGTCAAGTGGGAGCCACTGGTGGACCCCCGGAAGGTGCTGATGCCACCACTGCACATCAAATTGGGCCTTATGAAACAATTTGTCAGAGCTCTAGATAAGGAGTCGGCAGCCTTCAAGTACCTTCAAGACTTCTTCCCTAAGCTGTCTGAGGCAAAGGTCAAAGCCGGTGTCTTCGTCGGACCACAGATAATGAAGATCCTGGAGTGCAATGAATTCCCCAAGAAGCTCACTAGTAAGGAGAAAGCGGCTTCGAACAGCTTTGTCGCAGTGGTTCGGGGCTTCCTGGGCAATCACAAGGCCGAAAACTATGTGGAGCTGGTTGAGACTGATGAAGAACTACGGCACAATGGGCTGTAGGATGTCCCTCAAAGTCCACATCCTTGATGCTCATCTTGATAAATTCAAGGAGAACATGGGAGCGTACTCGGAGGAGCAAGGCGAGCGCTTCCACCATGATATACTGGACTTTGAACGCCGCTACCAAGGACAGTATAACGAGAACATTCGTGAAAGTGATTTACAGTATAATTGTAACTCTCAAAAAACTACTCACTTCTAAATCTTTTGTAGTTATTTTTGTATTACTTTAGTATAAATACATGTTAATTTGGATTCATATGTTGTTTTTTTCTGACTTTATGTGAACGAAAAAACACACATTTGCCCGTTTTCCCATTGAAAATAGTGATATTTTGAAATCTCACTGTCCTGCTCACAAAAGCAAAGTTTGTGGGGAATAATGGCCATTTTCTATACTTTTGAGGCATAAGCAATTAGGAAATAACACTTACTACCCAGGAACAAAAGATTGTGTTACATAGTGTAATCTTTATAACCTTTATTTGTATATAGCACCTTTCAAAGTGAACCACCATCACAAAGCACTTTACAAGATACGAGACTCGGGTGTGTGAACTGTGCATCAGTTGCAGAGTCACTTACAAGAACATCTCACCTGAAAGACTGAGCACAAGGAGGTTAAGTAACTTGCTCAGGGTCACACGAGTCAGTGGCTGAGCTGGGATTTGAACCGGGGACCTCCTGGTTACAAGCCTGTTTCTTTAACCACTGGACCACACATAACTTCTGAAGCGTCATAGCTCCTCTGTGTGAAAGCACCTTTAGACTCCTTTCAGATAAACAACACTGCAACCATCTTTACTGACCAGTCACTTCCGATTACTCCTACATTACACCAAATCAGTAGCAGGACACTTGATCGGTCTTAAAAGACCTTTGAAACAGTGGTATTTGATTGCCTGTTTGACATGGTAGTCTTTATTTTGTTCACCCCCATTAGTAATGTATATATAATAAGTATGGACTGGAGAGGAGGCCAACAGTGTGAAAGTGTGTCCCGCAAGGGAAGAACTATAGTTCCCAACTATGACGCCTGAAGCTGCTGGCTGAGGGAACTGTCCTGTGGCGGTTAACTATAGATCTTCCTGAGGGGTCTTTAGTTTTCTTCTATGAGCCGAGGTGTGCAGTCCATATTGATTTTATGAATCAGTCAATAAAAAAACATTTTTTTAGTCCATATCGCATAGTTATTAAAGTTCTTTTGGCATGTAATTGTCCATCTGGCTTTCTCACTGCAACACAGAATTCTCGGAAGAGTCCGTTGAGCTTGTGAACGTCATGTTTATTTGCATCATCCAGATGGATCTGTTTGAATTTTAGGAAGTCAGAAACAACACTAAATGCATGAAATTTCTCTGACTCTTTAGTGTTAGCCAGGATCTTTGTCTGTAGTATATTCTGTAATTAATTTTCTGTTACATGACAAAATCGCTGTCCAGGCCAGTCCAGGTGAGGGGCTATCCACCGTTTTGCTGTGTTGTGTGAAATCGACCGGAAGGACGCTCAGCAGAATGATGTCATTTGAGGAAGTTTGAAAAAAAAAAACTATTGACCGTAAACAGCAGGCACGGGGGCTCTATAATAGTTAATCTCTTTTTGGTCGTGCTGATGAGGTTTTAACCAATCACATGCCCGAATTCCTATGTGTAAGGAGCAGCGTTCCCCATCCCACTAAGCTTTTATAGATACTGAGAAACTTGCCGTTTTCACTGAGAAAGGGTAAATTATCAGTGAGAAACCTTCAGACCACGCATTAACCCTTTTAATATGTTTTTGTTGCATTATACAATTTTGAAACAGTATTCCAACACAAGTATCTCAACAATTTTACAATTTACTTTAAATTTAAACAAGTCATTTATTGTGGCTCTGCCTCTGATTTTGAATCATCCTCTGATCCTATGCAGCCCTGTCGGTTGTTATCATAGATATAGACTGCATGCTTAACTGGTGGCCTGCATAAAATTGCTTTATAATACTACATAAAACACTGGCATCTGCACTGCCTTCAATTGTAACCATCTTTATAGCTACTAATTGTTCCATTCTTGGGAATACCAAATTCCGTTTTTTCAAAAATGGCCAATTCCATTTGTTCCCACTTTATATCAACATATTAATAATTAAATATGACATTTAAAGGTTATGTTGGTAGTTAAAATAAGTAAATTAATAAATATTACCACAATTCTTTTTTCAATCAGACTCTTGTTGCTGTAATAGATAGTAAAGCACCTGATGACACTTCAAACCTGTAATAATGCTTTTAGACATCACTTGGCTCATTGCTGGCATTAAAATAAGCAGGAAAACCTAAGAATTATATTACAACAGTTCAGAAATCCAAATGTCCAGCACAGTTGTGAGAATCATATTTACAGTCTTCCACTAACAAAGTAGTTCAGTCTATAAATAAAGGTGTTAGCTTATTGTTGGCATTTACAATAACAATAAAAAATATGAAACATTAACAGTCCAGCAATGTCATGTGAGTGTAATCCTAGATACGGTACTCCACAAATTAAGTTTATTGTTTTACTGGCATTATAATATAACCAGGATAAAATCTGAAACACTGATAAAGGCGTGTTGACTGACTCGTTGCTCTAAAACAGGTTCACTGCTATGTATTACCCAATTGTAATTTAAATAGCGCCCCTTTTAATGTAAACGCATAATTAATCCTCTCAATTGTTTCTTTCCTAATTCTGCAGTGTTATTTGTAAGATTTAAAGAGGCGTGTCTCCAGACAGAATGTCTTTATGAAACCAACGGTGTGTAGACTACATCCTTTACACAGTAAAGTGCTCAATTTCCTTTAAGGATTGTATAGCTAGAAAAATAGTTTTGAGCTAATTTCTGCATCGTCAAAAAATATAATTCAATTAAGAAATGGCCATGGTTTGAAATTGCTAATTATAGCTTCGTTAAAGGCAGGTAGCGTGGAATGAAATAAACTAAACAATAATGAAATATGCAATTAATTTAGCTTACTTTGGGAAAAATCCGCCTTGAGCGCAGGACCTTGGGTCTTAGTTTTTCAGCACAGAATGCAGTGCTTTGCCATTGTTGTAGTCTTATTTGCTTTCTTCTTCTCTACGTGTTTACGACTGGCATTATGATATATAATGGTACTGACTTGTACATGATCACACGAATTACAGCAAAACCTATACTATTGCACCATCCTCCTACAGATAATCTGATTTCTTTTAACTCTAAAATAAATTTATTTCTTTTATTTCTTTTAACTGAAACATTGCTTTTTTCTTTGTTGGTGCAGCCTCCATGTTGAGCTTCAGCAGAGACATGGGGTGAAGTCACATGATGAATAAACTCACAAAAAAAATGGCCATGATATGTCTTCAATTACTACACACTTAAATGTTTATTTTCAACTAATGTGCTGATTACATTTTTACCAGTTTCAAAACGCTTGAGATGATTTCTGAAATGGTCGTTTTTTAAAGGGGTAATAAAACCAAAAAAAGGTCAAAGTGTGAATATTGTGATTTGTATTTGTTTACCAGAGTATTTATACTTCTAAATAATGCAGGAAGGATGTGCTTCAGTGATTTTAATATTGAATTATACGATGAGTTAAAAGTGTAAAGTTGATGAGCAGCACTCTCTATAGAGGCAGAATCGCCAGACGCCCGCTTCGCCCGCCCTGTCCCAATGGATTCGCTGGTGCCCGAGCGAGCTCTGCACTAATGTGACGTGCATGTTTACAGAGGGAAATGAGAGAATCAGCTGCAAGGCAGACACAGATATGCTTCTGTTAATGCTTTGTAAGAATGGTCTCAAAATAATAGGTTTACCTCGAGAGGCTGGAGTCTCGATTGAGGTTGATATTTATGATAATAACTTGCGAAAGCTAGTAAACTGAGTGCGAAGGTTTTTGCCAGTTACTGTGAAAAATGCACACATTTAGCTGGTAAGGAGATATAACTGCAGTGTACAAAAATATTGTTTTTTGGATGTACACAAAAAGGTTTAAATGAAAATAAAAAATATATACATTTTAGGACGTTTCGAACAAAAGCCCTTTAGCTGTGTAGAAAAAAAAGTTTTTGTCCAAAACGTCCAGAAATAAATGTTGGGTGGGCAGCACTGTGGAGCCAGCCCATACCTGGGTCCAGGAGTGGTGCTGCCGTTCATGTAAACCCTCTGCCCAGGCTCCCTCAAGGGAACATCATGGATCGATTCTTCCAGCTCTGCCACAGCTGCATCCTGAAACCTTATTTCACAAAGAACACAAAAACACTTATTTTTAAACACACTAAACACGCAGAACAACAAACTCACAGACTCTGAGCCAGACTCCTCCTACATCTGCTCCAGAACAGTTTCAGCATGAATTCAACTGCTCCTGCGGATTTTGTACCAGAGCGGTAAACAATCCTATAACCAGGGACAGGTAGTAACAGGAGCCAATATCTGTACATGGACTGTATTTATTAATTTGTAATCATCTTTATTATTTAGGATCCTCATTAAAAATAATAATAATGATAATAATCATGTCTGTGCGGCTGTTATATCATTTTATACAGTAACTGCCTTCATTTTGTACCAGTATTCACTCAATCATACATTCCAAGCTTTTTACAGAAATATTTTTAACCGCTCAGGTACCACTTGATTATTACACGATTACGAGGATCCTCTGTATGTGCCTATACTTGTTTACAGATATAAAGTACTAACACAATACACTCAACATTTGCAAGGATAGACTGTACATGTTTCCCCCCTTTACTCCTCTATTGGGTCTTAGTAAGTCACCCTGCATGGAATTATTGTAAAAGATCAGAGACGCTCATCTAGTTTTACAGACTCAATCAGCACTGACCTTTGACTACTTTATCTAAATCTCACATTGGGTCATGCAAGATCTGTGAAATCAGACACAAGTGATTTAACCTATGCCAAGTCTAGTTTCTGACTGTGGTCCCTGGACTCTGCATATACTTTGATAATACCTGCTCAAACTCCTGCAGACTCTTATATTTAATATATTAGTATTTCATGAGATGCTGTTAAGGTAGTGTAGCCACTCTTCACAAGTTGGGCATAACAATGACTTTTGTAATGGATTTACATTTTCTGTCTTTGATGTTCACATTGTGGTACAGCTGTACATTTACAAAATTGTCTAATGACCCAAATGGGATACTTCCCTGGTAAATAAAGTTTAACAGCAGGAGTTGAGGAAGTTATTTTTTCCTGTTGAATGTATTAGGACATTCCACTAAAAATATAGAAGGGTTGGTTGATTCAAATCAAGTTGATTTAAATCGATTGTTTTTGGGGTTTTTTTATCATTGATTTAAATAATTTTTCATTTACTACCCATTTTATATAGTTTCTCAAGGAAAATACACGAAAGGTATGTTTTTAAAACCTTTTATTAACACAAACATCTTAAACCCTTACTGTCTATAAACAAAAACTCTTAGGGCTGTATTCTGATCACAGTGCAAATGCCAGTATGTAAGAAAAAAATGTAAAATACTGCACTGAAGCGATTCAGATAACAGTGCAATATTCTGAAGACATGTCACAACGGCCTGTGTTGCCCTACCAAATTATTGAGACACACATAATAAAAAGAAAGGAAATCAAAGAAAGAAAAGAAAAGTGACTGGGATGAGAGAGGGGGATTTTTCTCTGGCGTACTCCATCGCTAAATTCTTGTAGTTCACATATTGTAGTTCACATTTAGAGGATGCCACAATGACAGATAATTTGCTTTATTTATGTATTCATTTAAGATTGAGTAATTTACTTTGGTATGTAACTAATCACAAACCACCATTTCCAACATCCTTAAATTTACAGTAGCTACAACTACTTTACTACAAAAAAAAAAATCCATAATAAAAAAATAAATAAAACAAATAAATCAATTTAAATCAAACTAATGTCTGTTTAGTATGAGAAGTTGTGTTCAAGCGGCAGCCATTTGCAAGTATGAGAAGCTTTGTTCAAGCTATTTGGAGAGCTTACCTGCTGTAGTCCAGACGGGATTGGCTGAGCTGCCTCTGCTGCCGAAGGAGCTTCTCCTCCTGCTGTGCCAGTAGAGACTGCAGCCGCTCCCTCTCCACCTCCAGCTCCAGCTTCTGCAGCATCAGCTTGTGCCTCCTCTCATCTGAAAGCCCCCTGCTGCCCTGGGGTTCTGCCACGTCAGCTGGGGATGGCGGCTCCGGTCCAGTCAGGGAAACCTCAGGAACCTGCCTGCCCGAACCCTGTGCCTCCCTGTGGCAAGAGTGCCGGCCCACACGTGGTTCAGTCATCCCTGCGTGTCTCAATTCTCCGTTCATGAGCTGAGCCTCTCTAAGCTGATCAGGACGTCCCGGACGAGGCTCGCTCCCCCCCAGCTGTGGCCTCAATGGGAGCCCCCAATACTCTGGAGAGCCGTCCTCAGAACCGCTCCCTGAAGGAGCACCCTGTTGGAGGGGGCTGTGTGCCTGCCTCGCTAAAGCAACCCGCTTCTTGTCTCTGTGAGAAAGCAGCACCTGAAAGTTCAGCCCACCTGATCCCCTTCTGGGAGAAGGCAAGCCAAGGTAAGAGCCATCCATGGCTGCCTGAGGCAGTGGAGCTGGGCTTTTCTTACCATAGGGCTGCTGAAAGACATATAGGGAAAAAATAGACATTAGAAGCTAAAATCAGGATAAAGTATGGTCAAACATTGATTGAAGTAGGTGGTGGTGGTGGTGGTGTTCTGTTGGAGAGGCAACCTTTTAGATAAGTGAATAGACTATTAAGCCCTCACATTCCGGTTGTCTTTGCTAAAGAAAACTATGTTTTACATGTGACCTTTAAAGACGTTATCGTTAATGAAGCAATTCTGTACATCCGATCTGTCGTGTAATTCCATTGGCTATGTAGACCTTGGCTTTGAAAGAAGCACATGCTGTAGAAATCATGTATGTTGGTTACCATACAAGGTTAAAGAAAGCTATATGACTTATTTGCAGGTAGTTTGTTTAAACATACTTGTTTGGTTATTTCACCCCAGTACTGTATACTAGGTATCACGTTAGAAAAATGAAAGTACTTGCTTTCTTAACATGTGCTTCTATGAAAACAGATAAGTTAAAAAAAAATTTTTAAAAAAAAACATTTATTATATAGCTAATAGTAATACTAGAGAATAAGTGAATTACAGACAATACACATGCATAAGAAAATAAACACACAAATTGAACCTGTGCTGAGAATTGTGAGTTATCAAAACAACACAGCAGCCGCCTTGTGGCTGTACTCCTGAAGGAAGGCGTTTGGCGCGCTACGTTTTCCAGTGGTGAAGCCGCCACACTGACAGGCTGCATTAACTGGAGGGGGGTTCAGCTGCTTCATTCTCAGGACTCCCCAAGTCCCCCATCCCCTCCCCCTCCTTGCAGAAGCTGTCACTACCAGGCTCTAGTATTTGAAGAATCAGGACGAAGGCTGATGATAAAAAAAAAATTGCTGTTGTATATTAATCTTTAAAAGAGCCTTCTGAGAGCAGGCTAGCGTCTCGACTGTGCAGTTGGGGCCTTATGTTTCCGCCGCTGGGTTGACAGGTTTATATTTCCCCTGTCTGGGTGGCTGCTTAGAAAGAGGGGCCTGGGGATAATTCATGTTTTTAATGAGCGGCTGTTAGACACAACAAAAAGGTGTATTGCTTGTGGAAGTGAAGCGACCTCTCCATGTCTCTGACTTACCCAAGCAAGGAAGGGGAGGGCTTCTCCTCTAAATGGAATGGCTAGACCCTGTAGCGTTTCACTTGCCCTCGGTACACTGTGCCCCCACAAAGGATAGCGATACTCTTACACCTTCAACAAGACAAGGCTACAACAATGGGAAGCACCAGTTGGTCAGCACTCAACAGCCTTTTTAAATCGTCATCAAGCTTCTCACTTTTTGACAGTTCAATGCTAATGTATTAGAATTTAGACAGAAAAAGATACAGCACAACTGCACTTAAACCTGAGTTAGTAAAGCCACTCAAACTACCACCCTCAATACTGCAGCCCAGCACTCTAACCACTGAGATAATCAAACCCACTACCTCTCACACTGCAGCCCAGTACTCTAACCACTGAGCTATTCAAACCCATTACATTCCACACTGCAGTCCAGTACTTTAACCACTGAAATAATCAAACCAACTACCTCTCACACTGCAGCCCTGCACTCTAACCACTGATCTATTCAAACCCACTACATTCCACACTGCAGCCCAGTATTCTAACCACTGAGATAATCAAACCCACTACCTCTCACACTGCAGCCCAGTACTCAAACCACTGAGCTATTCAAACCCACTACAATTCCACACTGCAGCCCAGTACTATAACCACTGAGCTATTCAAACCCATTACATTCCACACTGCAGCCCAGTACTCTAACCACTGAGATAATCAAACCAACTACCTCTCACACTGCAGCCCTGCACTCTAACCACTGATCTATTCAAACCCACTACATTCCACACTGCAGCCCAGTACTCTAACCACTGAGATAATCAGACCCACTACCTCTCACACTGCAGCCCAGCACCCTAACCAAAGAGCTCCTCAAACCCACTACCTTTCAAACTGCAGCCCAGCGCTCCCTCTAACCAATGAACCACTCAAACACAATACCTCCCACACTGCAGCCCAGCACTATAACCACTGAGCTACTCAAAAGTTGGGTGATGGACATGGACTCAGTCCAGCGCTCTAACCACTTGAGTGACTCAATGATGGTAACTTGGGTGATGGAGAGGGGTGTGACCTCGGTCTACTACTAAACCAACTGAACCACTCAACACTGGAGCCCAGCTTCTCTAACCACTGAGCTACTCAAGCCCACTACCTTCCACACTGTTGCCCAGCACTCAAACCATGGAGACAGATATCTTGGGCTTGTCTTTCCATTAGTCCAGTATTGATTTATAGATATATTTCATACAAAAAAAAGGTTTAAATTTAAAACTGACATGCATCCAAAACAATTGTACGTATGCATTAAAGTTAATCAAACATAAAAACCCCAGTGGCATTTGAAACGGAGGGCTGCTTGAGGTAAGACCCATGGCAGAAGGCAGTCTTGCATAGAGCAGCACAGAGGAGAAAAGAATAAATAAACAAATACAAGAAAACAGCAATCAGTCCGAGAGCATCAATGAATACAGACAGAGCAATCAGGCAAGTATGTAGCCAATTTGGATTTAAAAACATTAAGATTACCTAGTAATCACTACTGACATTTCACTCCCGGACTGAGTGGCAGTAAAATGTTTCTGTTTTTAACCTGTGTTTGTGTTCTCTCTCAAAATGATTAATTGTATATGCTGAGGACATTGTACCTTTTTACTCCTTGGGGGGGAAAAAAGTATAAGAGAAACCAAGTTTAAATCTTCTATTAAAAAATAAATAAAAAAAACTGGTGGATGGTATGTGTTAGGGTATACTTGGGTGGACTGGTGGAGCAGTGCTGTACGGGTCATAGTGGGAAAAACGACCCAGGAGCCATACGGGTTAGGAGCTGGGGAATAGGAATCAGGCCAAGTGTTGGGTCTCGTGGTGTACGGAGCAGTCGGGGGATCACCACAGTAGGGGGGGGCACGCCCAGTGGGACCAGGTAGGTTTTGAACTTGAGGGACTGGTGGCCAGGGGGTCGCAGCCGCAAACCCAGTCGGGACAGGTGGCACAACAGTTGAAGAAAAAAGGCGAGTCTTAGGGGGGGTCCCAGCGTGGACCAGTACTCAAAAGTTCAACTCCTTAGAAGTCCCCGGGGAGCGGGGGGCAGTGTCGGGACCAGCTGGTAGAGAGTGGGAGGACATCTAGAGTTGAGGAATAGGAGCCAGGGGGCAGTGTGGACCAGTGGTTAGAGTTGAGGAATAGGAGCCAGGGGGCAGTGTGGACCAGTGGTTAGAGTTGAGGAATAGGAGCCAGGGGGCAGCGTGGACCAGTAGTTAGAGTTGAGGAATAGGAGCCAGGGGGCAGCGTGGACCAGTGGTTAGAGTTGAGGAATAGGAGCCAGGGGGCAGCGTGGACCAGTGGTTAGAGTTGAGGAATAGGAGCCAGGGGGCAGTGTGGACCAGTGGTTAGAGTTGAGGAATAGGAGCCAGGGGGCAGCGTGGACCAGTGGTTAGAGTTGAGGAATAGGAGCCAGGGGGCAGTGTGGACCAGTGGTTAGAGTTGAGGAATAGGAGCCAGGGGGCAGCGTGGACCAGTGGTTAGAGTTGAGGAATAGGAGCCAGGGGGCAGTGTGGACCAGTGGTTAGAGTTGAGGAATAGGAGCCAGGGGGCAGCGTGGACCAGTGGTTAGAGTTGAGGAACAGGAGCCAGGGGGCAGCGTGGACCAGTAGTTAGAGTTGAGGAATAGGAGCCAGGGGGCAGCGTGGACCAGTGGTTAGAGTTGAGGAATAGGAGCCAGGGGCAGCGTGGACCAGTGGTTAGAGTTGAGGAACAGGAGCCAGGGGCAGCGTGGACCAGTGGTTAGAGTTGAGGAACAGGAGCCAGGGGGCAGCGTGGACCAGTAGTTAAAGTTGAGGAATAGAAGCCAGGGAGCAGTGTCGACCAGTGGTTAGAGTTGAGGAATAGGAGCCAGGGGCAGCGTGGACCAGTGGTTAGAGTTGAGGAATAGGAGCCAGGGGGCAGCGTGGACCAGTGGTTAGGAGTTGAGGAATAGGAGCCAGGAGGCAGCGTGGACCAGTGGTTAGAGTTGAGGACCAGGAGGCAGTGTGGTCTAGTGGTTAGAGTTGAGGAATAGGAGCCAGGGGGCAGCGTGGACCAGTGGTTAGTGTTGTGGGTTTCTAGGGGTAGAGTGAGAGGAATAGGGAGCAGGTGGGGGCAGGCGTGGGGGGGGGGGCAGCATGGACCAGTGGTTAGAGTTGAGGAATAGGAGCAAGGGGCAGTGGGACCAGTAGTTAGAGTTGAGGAAAGTAGCCAGGGGGCAGGGTGCGGTCTATTGTTTAGAGTTGAGAGAAAGATGAGAATACATTTTACTGATTTAGTCTGTGTGCCTTTAGCAAATTTTCACATATCTTTTTACAACAATTTCCATAGCAGTTTGTGGGATGCAGATATTTTATAACAACTGGCTATACTTGATGATAACCAGTGGGAAGGCTGGGTGGATGGAAGTGTGGATGGACGGACATTGACAGAGAGATTAATGTGCTATGCACAAGGAATTGCTGCATTTAAATTTGTAATGATGTCAAGCTGTGGTACTAATACGAGTTTGGAGGGACGGGCAGGCAGTTAATCACTGCAGCACAAAGCAATCAAGACAGGACAGTGTCTGGTCAGTAAAGCGACACAGGAAATTAAAAATGAAGCAACAGGCACAGCTACACATGGGACCGACAGCATGTAGAGAAATGACACTCCTTCTCAAAGTCAAACTGAAAGCTAGATACACTTCAAACCACTTTTTCACCTTGCATAATGATCGTAACTCATACAGGACGACTCCAGTGAGACACAACCTCCTTCTTTCAAGGGAAGTTTTATAGTAGTATTATTATCATTATTATTGTTTATTTATTTGGCAGATGCCTCTTAGGCGAAATAATTTTCAGACATATTCCCGTCCTTTTAACTCGATAAACCAGGCCCGGGTTAAATGGAATATCGACCCCTAAAAC
Source organism: Polyodon spathula (assembly GCF_017654505.1). Classification (NCBI taxonomy): domain Eukaryota; kingdom Metazoa; phylum Chordata; class Actinopteri; order Acipenseriformes; family Polyodontidae; genus Polyodon; species Polyodon spathula. The sequence continues at coordinate 3,401 of NW_024472054.1, read as the reverse complement.
CGGTCCCGTGGTCCAATTGTTAGATCGTATAGTTTGTCTCCCTACCGTTATTCTTGAGGGCAAGGTGTTGGTAAAACTAGATCAAGGGAAAAATGCTCCTGAATTATTCTGTGTGTTCATAACATTATGATCGAACACCGGTTTTCCTAAAGTAGTCGACCTTTAAAAATCTAACTCTGGCGACTGTTTATGTCACCCAATAAAAAGTTTGTGAACCCCTTAGGCTTGTCACTCTTACAAACCTACAATCCTAATAATAGATAAACGACTAAACCTGATAAATAAATGAAACAAAAACATGATACTTTTTCAACATTCAATATCCATGTGTGAAAAGTATGTTAACCTTTAGATTCAGTAACTGATGGCAACCCTTTGAGTAGCAATGACTTCAACTAATCGTTTTCATGTTTAACGTTGAAACCAGCTCTCCACATGGGGTTTTAGGAATTTGAGCCAGCACTACTTCCTACATGAAGAATGTCTTCAATCGGTTGACGTGAGGGCTCCCTTGCCAGGGGCAACAATGAAAGTAGGTTACATTTATACCATAAAGTATCATTGGGGTTCCACACACTTCTGAAGAGCCGCGACATGTAAATTTTTTTTTTTATTTATATTATATTTAAATGGAATTGAGATCAGGACTTTGACTTGGCCACAGTAGGACACTCACCTTTTCGAAACCGGACACCGCACCTAGGAACCAGGACGACTTTCCCACTTAAAAGGGGAGGGTTGAATGTCAAAATCCGCCTGGACTTCGTCTAAGAAATACGCATAAAAGGGACATAAAAACGAGGTTAGGGGGTAAGAGGTAAGAAGACTAGTTGATGAGCATTGTATAGGGTGGTAGGGCCTGCGACACTCTTCGTAGGGGTCTGGGGCTGTCGTACTACGCGGCCTTGGTGGTATGCCCTCCCCTCATTGTAGGGATGATGTGTCTTGAGGCATGAGGCAATGTTAGGTTTGCGCCACACAAAGCACTTTGAGTTTTGGCCAAAAAGCACTATCTTGGTCTCATCTGACCACAAAACCTTTTCACACATCGCAGCTGGGTCACTCTCATGCTTTTCTGGCAAACTCCAGACGTGCTTTCAGATGGTACTTTTTGAGTAACGGCTTTCTTTCTTGCATGCAGAGCTCTTGATATGGTTGACTGGTGCACCATTACTCCACTCCCAGCCACTGAACTCTGTAGCTCCTTCAAAGTGATTGTTGGCCTCTCTGTGGCTTCTCTCACAAGTCTCCTTCTTGTTTGAACGCTGAGTTTTGAGGGACGGCCTTTTCTTGGCAGTGCCTGGGTGGTGTGATGCAGCTTCCACTTCCTGATTATTGATCCAACTGTGCTCACTGGGATATCCAAACACTTGGATATTATTTTGTACCCTTTCCCTAATCTATGCATTTGTATTACTTTATCTCTAACTTCTGTAGAATGCTCTTTGGTCTTCATTTTCCTTCAGATTCACAGCCTTACCAATGATCCTTCAACAGTGGGGTTTTTATCCTGAAAATGTGAGAGCAACTTTAATAGTTCACAGGTAGAGGCCAATGGTAAGGTAATTGTGCCCTCGTTAGGGCAATTTCTTTCATCGGTGCAAACTGGGAGCTTCCACTGCTAAGGTTGAATACTTATGCAAGCAAGATATTTCAGTTTTTTTTATTTTTCTTAAAAATATTTCCCAACATAAAAACAATGTCACCTTACAATAATTGATTTTGAGCAACTGGTCAAAATAACAAAAAAGATGCAGTGTTGTCAGACCTCAAATAATGCAAAGAAAATAAGTTCAGATTCATTTTTAAAACAACACAATACTAATGTTTTAACTTAGGAAGAGTTCAGAAATCAATATTTGGTGGAATAACCCTGATTTTCAATCACAACTTTCATGTGTCTTGGCATGCTCTCCACCAGTCTTTCACATTGATGTTGGGTTGACTTTATGCCACTCCTGGCGCAAAAATTCAAGCAGCTCGGCTTTGTTTGATGGCTTGTGACCATCCATCTTCCTCTTGATCACATTCCAGAGGTTTTCAATGGGGTTCAGGTCTGGAGATTGGGCTGGCCATGACAGGGTCTTGATCTGGTGGTCCTCCATCCACACCTTGATTGACCTGGCTGTGTGGCATGGAGCATTGTCCTGCTGGAAAAACCAATCCTCAGAGTGGGGGAACATTGTCAGAGCAGAAGGAAGCAAGTTTTCTTCCAGGACAACCTTGAAGCCAGTACAGCTAGCATGTATTTGTGCGCAATCCTATCGTACGCTTTTTCTAAATCCAAATTCAAAATACATAATTTATTCTTCCTCTCCAGTGCAAACTGGATGGAATCTCTAATCAACATTGACTGTCCGCTCTGGTTGAGTTGACCCAGCATGACCCTGCAGTATTTGTTTAATACGCTGGTCTAATTGATCGGTCTTCTAGGCATGCCTATAAACGCGGTCGTTCTAGCATTAATATAGTGCGTTTGAACCCCTAATTGGGCTCAAGTTATCAAAGTTATCAAATCTTTCTTTTGTAACACCTAGGTTACCTTAGAGAAGCAAACCTCAATATCAATTTCTTTACAAACTCAGAGAACAGATCACACAGATCATCACCGATCCTCCACCACATTTCACAGTGGGTGCGAGACACTGTGGCTTGTAGGCCTCTCCAGGTCTCAGTCTAACCATTAGATGACCAGGTGTTGGGCAAAGCTGACAATTGGACTCATCGGAGAAGATGACCTTACTCTAGTTCTCTACAGTCCAATCCTTATGGTCTTTTGCAAACCTCAGCCTGGCTCTTCTTTACTTCTCATTGATGAAGAGCTTTTTTCTAGCTTTGCATGACTTCAGCCCTGCCCCTAGGAGCCTGTTTCGAACCGTCCTCGCCGTGCACTTCACCCCAGCTGCCGTTTGCCATTCTTTTTGTAGGTCACTTGATGTCATCCTACGGTTGCAGAGTGACATTCGAATGAGTTGGCGGTCATCCCGGTCAGTGGAGAGTCGTTTTCGCCCTCTGCCGGTCTGTAGCTTTGTTGTCCCCAATGTGTGCTGCTTGACCTTGTTCTTATGAACCGCCGTCTTTGAAATTAAGGATGGAAGCAACCCGACGCTCACTGTATCCCTCTGCCAGTAAAGCCAGAACTGAACCCTTCTTTTCCTCACTCAAAACTTTTCTTTTCAACTCTTTGGGCATGGTCAATAGTTTACTTTTTGATTCTAATTACTTTTGAGGTACTACTAGCACCTAGCACTGTTTTGCCATCCAGCTGGTCCTATTGCAAGAGGATAGTGATGACCACAGGAGTGGTTTTTATACTTGTCCTCATTAAAAAAGATTTGGTTCAGGTGATCCCCTAATCAGTACCTCATTCAGTAGAATGAGGTGTGCCTGTGTTGGAATTC
>NW_024472053.1:0-738 GCF_017654505.1 Polyodon spathula | reverse complement strand
AACAGACACTGGAATGGAATGGCTGCCATACATGTAGAAATGCTGATTTAAGAAAAATTTGCAGTGGTCGCAATTTTTTCCAGAGATATATATAAATAAATATATCCTCAGTTAAATATTTTTTTTTTTTTTTTTTTTTTTTTTTTTTTTTTGGAGCATTTTGTGTTGTCCTGCATACTGTCTATGACCCTGGAATTACCCCAGGGGTACGCATACCCCCAGTTGAAAACCGCTTCTCTAGTATGTATGATCATTTTTAAAGTTTAATATTTTCCCTTCAAATATGTAATCTCAAACATAATGCTCTACTGCCAAATGAAACAACCTGTTCTTATCAGCAATTTAAATTTTTGGTTAGGTCTTCCCTTCAGATTTTATTTTGTTTTTCAGTATAATCTCGTGTGGCAAATGGAGTCTTAATCAGCCAATCAACTGCGTTATCCTGCATTTCACATATGACCCCTTCACAAGACAAGCACCGAAATAAAACGAGTGTGTTTTAATAACCCCACTGATGCGCTGCAAAATGAAATGAAACATTTTCAATCCTCACTCCTACATAACTGCATGTGATACAACTGCTTACAGCAGTGCTTTAGAAGGGGGCGGGAGGATGTGGGTCCCTCCTCCAATTAAAACCTGTGCTCAGGTCATGTGATCTGCCACTACTAGCACTACTTAATGGGGAAAGGGAGGCTTGTCCCTTGCAACAGTTCAAGTCCACAGTCAAGCTTAGCA
>NW_024472052.1:0-8806 GCF_017654505.1 Polyodon spathula | reverse complement strand
CACAAAGCATGGTCAGCGTAAAACACTGGGTCTAAAATGAATTGGCTATGTTTTAAAATCTTGATTTTAAAAACAAAAATCTATTTGACTTCCTATCCCCCTGTGCATTAAACCACCTGTGCCCACTTTCACCCGGGTGCACCATTTTAAAAGCAATGCCCAAATTAAAATCCTCCTAAAGCTTTTCAATAAAAATCAATGCTGAATTTCACCTCCCCAAACCTTTCGTTCTTATCCGGTGAGGCATACACATTTATCAAATTAATCTCTTTATTTATATATAAAATCCGGACCAGCATTGCTCTGCTGTCCACCAAAACCTCTTTACCTTTAAAAACTATATTCTTATTTTTAAAAAGTATCCTCACACCACCATTCCTATTCTCATTCATACCAGCAAGACTTCCCATACACCCATTTCTTTAAATTTAAAAACTCATGCTTTAAAAGGGATTCCACACTCTTGCACAAAAATGTCTGCATTCACACTCGCTAAACTATTAAAAATAGACGTACATCTAACAGGGCTACAAATACTTCTAACATTTACAGAAGCAATTATCAAAGCCATCAAAAAGATTATACACCTTTTAAACACAGCCATCATAACTACTTTTTAGTTTTTATCCCCTTTCCCTTTAGCTTTACCCATACCTTCACCTGTCATTTGTCACGTCTTTCAATTGTTGCACTGCCTCCTCTCCCAAAAATCTCCGTCCCTCTCCCCCTGCTGATGCTGGTACAAAACTTCCACCGCTTTCAGAGCTCTGAGGAGAAAAGCATTGCATAAAAACCTCAGGGTCCTGGGGATAATAGAAACTGCAATAGAAACTCTTTTGTTTTTCTCCCTCTTTGCCCCTCCACCACTTTTCTCTTCTTAAATTTTGGGATGTCTCAATACTGCCGCACCATCCCTCCCCTCCGCCGCACCCAATACCGCCGCGCCATCCCTCCCCTCCGCCGCACCCAATACCGCCGCACCATCCCTCCCCTCCGCCGCACCCAATACCGCCGCACCATCCCTCCCCTCCGCCGCACCCAATACCCCGCACCATCCCTCCCCTCCGCCGCACCCAATACCCTCCGCCGCACCATCCCTCCCCTCCGCCGCACCCAATACCGCCGCACCATCCCTCCCCTCCGCCGCACCCAATACTGCCGCACCATCCCTCCCCTCCGCCGCACCCAATACTGCCGCACCATCCCTCCCCTCCACCGCACCCAATACTGCCGCACCATCCCTCCCCTCCTCCGCACCCAATACTGCCGCACCATCCCTCCCCTCCGCCGCACCCAATACCGCCGCACCATCCCTCCCCTCCGCCGCACCCAATACTACCACATCTCACAGATGCCTCCATTTTGTTTTCCGGCCTTTCCTTTCTCCTTAATCTGTTCGCAAATGATTGAGGACAATCCCGAAAAACATGGTCATCCATCCCACACAAATTGCAGATTTTCTTTTCTCTGCATTGAGACGCTAGATGTCCCTGCTGATTACAGTTCTTACACCGAACCTCTTTGCAGGCCTCCGCCAGGTGTCCCAACTTACCACAATTTCTGCAGAGTTTTGGCTGCCCTTGATAATACACGAAACCCCTATTCCCACCCAGAGCTATATCTGAGGGGATATGTTGGTAGCCATCATATCCCCTCTCACTCGGTCAGAGTTTCACCAAAACCCGCCAAGCACCATTCCAAATCCCATCCGCACCTGTGACTTTCACCGGACTCCGTTTCACCTCACAATAACGTGCCACCCATGTGTGTACATCCCCACCTGAAACCATCTCATTAAACATTCTAACCACCACAGTTTTAATACTATTATCAACCAAACTCTCAACGTTAAATTCTCAGTTTCGGAGTCCTTCTCATTCTCCACCCTCGCAAAGAAATCCCGAAACACATCCTCAGACCTAAAACTAATAACCCACGAGCTACCATTACCCAGTGCAATTCTACAATTGATTTCCTCCACCTTAAACCACAAAGCCCTCTGCAAAAACACTACTCAACTCTAACCCACTCATCTCTATTCTTTCTTCACCAACAGTTAAATGCTTCTTCAAACTCGCCCCCACACAACAATGATGACACACACTAAACCTGGACATCTTGAACAAAGAACAACTACACAGTACATACAAAAAAAATTACATAAAAAGGAAAAACACTAGTGCTCCCTAGGGGCCTTACCCCTCTGAAAAACACCACCAAAACACCTCTCCAAGAAAACAATCTGTAATAAAAAAAGATTACACATACCACCTGTGTTTCCTTCCAACACTCCAATCCCTTCCAAACCCAAGATTTTTTGAGCTCAAGAGAAGCCAAAGCATTGGTTTGCTGGCAGCTGAGCCCTTCTGGCCAGCACAAAGGCCTTCTCTACCAGGCGGCAGGCAAGGCAAAACCGGGACTTGCCATAATGCAGCTGCCGTTTGGTCCCGGCAAAGGAGCGCTTTTCTGCCCCTGTGGTGCCGCCTTGAAAGCGAGAGCTCCTTGCCCACTAAACCACTCTGTTTCTGCTTCACTGCTGTACTCCTCCTCCTATTCCCACGAGTGCAAGGCCTTTTGGGTACACTGGCCTGTTGCTTAACAATTTGGTCTGTAAACCCCATTTTTCCAAAAAATCTGAACACACTCAGGAGAGATCCTATCGTATGGTTCAACCTTCTAAACCCGTCAACTAGATGGCCATCGCCTATAATGCCCCCCAGCAGCTTTGAGGTTTTATCTAATTTCTTTACACTCTCACCCTTCCTGTCACGGCACACAGTTAGGCACCCCCCCCCCCCCACACACACCACTGTCTTAGATGTTGTCACATACCCTCTCATTTGTTCAAACAGCTCTGCTCTGTCATTTTTATCTGGTGATGCATAGACATAGGTAAGCCTCACCTCCTTCCCCATCCATTCCACATCCACAGCTCTCCCACATTCAACTACAGTCGTGTTTTATTTTAATTCCTTTACCTTTCAAATAACAGCCACACCCGCATTCTTGCACACATTCGTACCAGACCACACAGATGCACCACACTTCCACACACTCTCTAGATCCTTATAGCACTCCTTGAAAAGGATGCCACACTCCTGCAAGAGGACATCCAGCACCATTTTACATCTCCCACTGTTGCTAGTGACAGCACAATCAAGAGAAAAAAGACTTGGCCATTAGTCAAATGCTGACATTCCCTCAAAAACCAGTCGCAAACTGGTCCACAGTCCCCCCAGTCTGTCACTTTCTCGTGAAGTAGTAGAGCCAGGCAAGGCACCCCTCAACCGCGCTGTCTTCTCCTCACTATTCAGTAATGTGGACCCACACAAACCTGCGCCTCTGCCCCCTTCAATCTCCTCTGCTCTCCCTCCCCTTCGCTCTCAAACTTGCTGGAGGCCGGCAGACAAAGCGACACCACCCGTACTCCTCTCCACTGCCCTCCCTTTGATGTGGGAGTTGAAATCTTCTCATACAGAATCATCTACCAGACATTTCCAAAAATCCCTTGCTGACCGTTTAGGCCTCCCGGGTCTATCCGGCTGACGTCAAAGGGCTGGATGGAGCATATACGTTTTTATAATTCTTATTTTTGTTTTCCCAAAAGTAGCATCCAAATGGCGATCTCTGGTACCACGGAATATTTTCAATTAGCCACCCATCTCCTTTTGATCAATATTCCCCACCATTAGAAAAAACAACCCACCCCCCCAAAAAAAGATGTCCTCATTTGAAACTTTTTTGAAAGTCTCGATGTGACTTTGTCTCTAACTAATTCTTTATTTTTATATAGTGCCTTTCATAGTGGACCACCATCACAAAGCGCTTTGCAGAGGTCTGCTGTGAACTGTGCATTATATGCAGTTACTTAAAATACAACATTGATTTACACTCTTGCTAGAAAAGCAAATTCTTTCCATTTGTTTTAGACAAACTCCAAATTTGTTTCTTGACCGGTCTGATTTTTTTATTTATTTATTTTTGTCTCCTCCCACCATTCTACTCTAGTCATAGACATTTTAGACCCTGCCAACTTACATAAAAACTCTGCGATTTGTTCTTTAAAGCCCTTTATTTCCCAGATGTAATTCTCCAGGTATGTCCTGGATCTTTGTAATTTAAATTCCTGAGTGTCCAGAGAAATCTTTTAACAGATTCCTCAAGCAGACAGCAGAGAAATTGCTATCCCCTTCTGTGCTAACATGCTTAGTCACATCCAGTGACACATAAATCCACTCATCTTTAAGAGCTTTAACCACTTGCTGTTCTTCGTTTGGAGCATACACATTAACAACCTGCATCTCCTCCCGTGAATGTTCCCATCTACAGTGCCTTGCAAAAGTATTCAGACCCCTGACCAAATCTCTCACCGAATTACAAATGGTACATTGAAATTTCGTTCCGTTTGATATTTTATTTTTAAACTCTGAAACTCAGAATCAATTATTGTAAGGTGACATTGGTTTTATGTTGGGAAATATTTAAGAAAAATAAACTGAAATATCTTGCTTGCATAAGTATTCAACCCCCACACATTAATATTTGGTAGAGCCACCTTTCGCTGCAATAACAGCTTTAAGTCTTTTGGGGTAAGTACGTACCAGCTTTGCACACAGTGTCGGAGTGATTTTGGCCCATTCATCTTGGCAGATTTGCTCCAGGTTGTTCAGGTTGGTTGGATGACGCTTGTGGACCGCAATTTTCAAATAGTGCCACAGATTCTCAATGGGATTGAGATGAGGACTTTGACTGGGCCACGGTAGGACATTCATCTTGTTCTTGAGCCACTCCAGTGTTGCTTTGGCCTTGTGCTTGAGATGATCATTGTCCTGCTGAAAAGTGAATTTCCTCCCAAGCTTCAGTTTTTTAGCGGACCGAAGCAGATTCTCTTGCAGTATTTTCCTGTATTTTGCTCCATCCATTCTTCCTTCAATTATAACAAGATGCCCAGTCCCTGCTGATGAGAAGCATCCCCAAGGCATGATGCTGCCACCACCATACTTCAAAAGTGATTGTTGGCTCTCTGTAGCTTCTCTCGCAAGTCTCCTTCTTGTTTGAGCGCTGAGTTTTGAGGGACGGTCTTTTCTTGGCAGTGCCTGGGTGGTGTGATGCAGCTTCCACTTCCTGATTATTGATCCAACTGTGCTCACTGGGATATCCAAACAGTTGGATATTATTTTGTACCCTTTCCCTAATCTATGCATTTGTATTACTTTATCTCTAACTTCTGTAGAATGCTCTTTGAGCTTCATTTTCCTTCAGATTCACAGCCTTACCAATGATCCTTCAATAGTGGGGTTTTTATCCAGAAAATGTGACAGCAACTTTTTAATGGTTCACAGGTGGAGGCCAATGATAAGGTAATTGTGTCCTTGTTAGGGCAATTTCTTTCATCGGTGCAAACTGTGAGCTTCCACAGCACAGGGGTTGAATACTTGTGCAAGCAAGATATTTGTTTTTTAGTTTTCTTAAATACTTCCTAACATCAAACCAATGTTACCTTACAATAATTGATTCTGAGTTTGAGTTTAAAAATAAAATAAACGGAACGAAATTTCAACGTACTATTTGTAATTCAGTAATATGAGAGAATTGGCCAGGGATCTGAATACTTTTGCAAGGCACTGTATATACATAACCCTTCCCTGGTTCAAATGTGACAGTGCCCTCAACAGTAATTTCATAATTTCACAAAATGCATTTCACCTGTTCTTCCCCCACTCCCAGCTACAAACAGTCCACAGGTCTGTTTATTAGCTCTAATGGCAATGGCTAACTGCTCAATGCTACATATAAACAGCAAAGGAGACAGTGGACAGCCTTGGCGCACTCCGCTTCAGATTTTAACTGGTTCAGACGTGCTCCCGTTTACCAAAATAACACTTTGGATGTCTTTATACAAGATCTTAATTCAATTAACGAACCCAATTGGAAACCCCATTTTCAACAGTACATCAAACATGTACTTGTGCCCTATCCTATCGTATGCCTTCTCTAAATCCAAATTTAGGATGCTAAACGAGAGCTTCCTCTCCCTCGCATAACGGATAGTGTCTCTCATGAGTGTCAGGCTGTCCATTATCCTCCTCCCAGGCACTACACATACCTGGTCTGGATGGATGACTGTACTGATCACTTCCTTCATCCTCCCCGTGAAGAGCTTCTCACACTGCGATGATGGTTGCCTGGACAGTGAAGTGCTTGTGCTGTTGATAGTGCAGTCTGTCCAGGTGCCACTTCAGCTCATCCATCCTGGACAAGCAGGCCTCCCCTAGCAGCAAGAGAGCCATGAGAAAGCTTCCCCGAGCGCCTCCTCGCCCCACTGCCTCAGTGCGATGTTGTCGGCACAGGCATATTTTGCATTTCAAGGTTTTTAATTTTTTTTTTTGTTTGTTTTTACCAATGCAGTGATCTTCATGTATATATTGCATTAATATACAGAATATGCAGATGTATATATGCTCTGCTACATTAACCATTCCATCAGTCAACCCTGTCATCATCTTATTATTATCCATTACCTTTTTAAAAAAGAACCTTGAGCAAGTCTACATTTCTTCGAGATTCTGAATTCTACTTTTAAAAATCACATTCTTCCCTTTCCACCCAAACAGCTTTCTCTTTCACCTCACGAACCTCATCACACACATCCATCCAACTCTAACAGACTGAAAAGTCTATTCAAACTTCTCTGCAAACTAGCAGCATATTTCTTCTGTTTAAATGTAGTAGCTGGCTGTTGTTTTTATCATTTTCTCCCCAGTTTGGAATAGCCAATTACTTTTAGGCTCAGCTCACCGCTCCCACCCCGGACTCGGATGGTGAAGACGAACACACGCTGTCCTCCAATGCGTGTGCTGTCAGCCGAGCGCTACAGCGTAGGAGGACAACTCAGCTCTGCAAGCCTACAGGCCTCCACAGGCCTCCTGAGGGTCCTGGGGGGGGGGGTGGCTTTGCGCCCTGCTGGAGCTTGGGGCACTTCTTTTTCTGGTGCCCCAGCTCCTTGCAGTGGTAGCACCGCACCTCCTCCTAGGAATTAAAAATAATGTGGTTGGTCCCCTCGAAGGGAACCACAAAGCTGCCCTCTGCCCTCCGCCACTTCCCGACCCGCCAGGTGGATGGTCACCTGGTGGCGGAAAGATAAAACGTTTTAATCGATGTTTTAATCTCCCCCAGAGCTTGCAAGTGGGGCCTGAGCAGGTCGTCCTTGAAAAAAGGTGGGACGTTCGACAGGACGACCCTTGTGCCCAGGCCTGCGAGCAGTTCGACGGGGATAAAAATCCCTGCCACCGCGAGACCCCTCTCAATTGCCGTGTTCGCGGCGGCCCTCGATTGAGAGGGAGTCCTTCAGGAGGCACTTGACCCCGTACCTCCTGATAACCGATCCACAAAAAGGGAAACAAAACTGAACCAGGTAACTACAGACCAGTAAGCCTGACTTCTATTATATGCAAACTTATGGAAACTATAATAAGATCCAAAATGGAAAATTACCTATATTGTAACAGGGTACTGGGAGACAGTCAACATGGTTTTAGGAAAGGGAGATTTCCTAGCCTCGTCCTGTGGGGAATCCTGAGATGAGTAGTCTGTCTTGAAAGGTTTAGTTAGAACCTGCTGGATAGCTGAGGGAGGAAATAAATGTAGCTGGAATGTTTTTTACGAAGCCTTTCTTGCTGCTTCTACCCATTGATTATTTGTCAGGAATAGAAGACAGGCTCAGGAATATGGTACAGACCCCATGGCAATGCATAAGGGATGGTTTTAGGGCTTTGTCTTAAATGGAAGTTTGATGTTGCTGAAGCCAAAGTGGTTCAACATGTATTGAGTAACTGTAATCCAACGCTTGCTAGTTTCTGTCTAGACTGATGAGCCAGTGAATTAGCATGATGGTGGAAAAGGATTGGGCAGCACAGAAAGAGTACTGGTCAAGTTAACCAGGCTAGTGCTGAAAAGGAACCAGGAAGGTTCTGGTAAAGGGTGTTCCGTTGAAGGGGGTGGAGATGTGAGTGTAGTGAAGCATGTGTGTTTAACAAACTGCAGAAACACCTGCCTGCTGCTGGTTCCCAGTGAAGTGAGAGCAATTAAAGGAGAAGCTCTACTGGATACTGGGTGCGTTCACCCTCATGCAAATACAGCTCTGGCAGCAGTTTCATCTTTCTCATGAGAAGCTGCTGCCGTGTCCTGAACAAACATTTGAGCAGATGGGAAGTCGCATGATGCTATAGGCAAAACCCAACTAGCACACCTGTGGAATGGCACTTGCTGCTGTATGGAGACGTATATTTTAGATGAACACCTTGCTTTCCCTTTTGATTTTAGGACTTGATTTTTTAACCAACAGTAACGCACATTAATCTGGAGGGTAACACACACAGAATGAGGCAGAAGGGTGTGTGTGTTTTATATATTTTTTTTTTCTGTTTCCTCCAACGGGGTACAAGAGAATTCACATGGCCATTGCATTATTCCAGTAGACACTCAGTCACAGTGGAGCTTTACCTGGCAGTGCCAACACCAAATGTCTGAAACAAGCATTAATAATGCTGTTTGTAAAATGGATTCCTCAAGAGAAAAGGAAGTTCTCTCCTGGCCTAGCCAGCCAGCTTTAATACCGGTTTTGGCTTCCAAGGAGCTCTGAGATTGGAGAAGTGGATAAACAGAGGGTGATAGCAAGGAACTATGGGAATTTGAGTTTTAACCTGGCCAGGTACTGACCCTAATAAAAGGGACAGGTGGATGAAACTTACACCCACTTTATGGAGCAAGTGCATTGCTGAAATATTATACATTACATAAATAACCA
>NW_024472051.1:0-3000 GCF_017654505.1 Polyodon spathula | reverse complement strand
ATAAGCTCCCATTTATAATTTCTTTACTCTGTTTTAAAATTCCCTTTTTAAATAACTCTACCGCCCCAGAAGACTCACAACCATACTGAGAGGGTGTATGGCAACCATTTCGACAAACAAAAGATATTGCGCACTCCTGTAATGGCATGATCTGAGCATCTAAAGAAATCAGAAAGTTATAGACTAATACTAAGAGACCCAGCATGGTTTTTGTTGTGCAAAATGATTGTTACAGATGCATGTGTTGCCACGAGCCTCCTTCTATTCTACAATCAACAAATGTCAACAAATTTCAACAAATGGTTTCTTAAAAAAAAAAAAGTGCTGCTGATGATTTAGCATTTGTTAGTCAGCTACACATGTTCAGTTTATGTACGAATCCGGTGCTAGTGAGGACAAGGATTTATCAGTCTTCTGAAGAGGAACCTGACGATCACACCCAACGGATCATTTGAACCAGCTGCAATGGCACGTACTGACGCAAAAACCCTCCACCTCAAGGCAAAACACCGAGACAGGACATAAAGAGGAACCCACTGGGTCCTGCACCTGGAAGAACAACTTTAATCAGCCAAAGATGCCTGGGATCTGTTTGCACAAACCTTGAAGGACAAAGAACAGCAGCAAGTAACAAGAAAGAAAGGAAGGATGGATGTATCAAAAAACAAGCTTCTGGCTTTTTTGGGCCTTTCCCTTTTTAACAGGACAAGAAAAAAAACTGATCTTTGGAGAGCAACTCTCAAACCCAGTGTATCGAGCCACAATGTCTTGAAAGATGTTTGTCTTGCTGAGGTTTGACGACATATGCACAAAGATTACACTACTTTTGGGGTGGCTCTCCACAAATCTTGTAAATGCTCTACACGGAAATCTTTAAATGCTTCTCTCCATGAAAATCTTTAGTAAAAGGTGAAATATGTATTCTAGCTGAAGAGATGCCAGAGCATGGCTTTGCTGGCAGCCGAGCCCTTCTGGCCGGCCCAGAGGCCAAACAAAACAAAAACAGGAACTCTTCCCAAAACACAACTGCTGTTTGGTCCCAGCAAAGGGCCGAATTACTGCCACCTTGAAAGAGAGGGCTCCTTGCCCCCCTAAACAGCTCAGTTTCTGCTTTACTGCTGTGCTCCTCTCCTCCTCCCACAAGCGTAAGGCCATTTGGGTACTCTGGCCTGCTGTGTGTGCAGAGCAGGCTGTCCCTCATCATCTACTTAGGTGTGGAGTGGACGAAGCAAGCCCCGGTTCCATCTCCCGCTTCCAAAATCAGTTTAATATAGACTGCCCCCTAGATTGTATAAGAATATATATAATTTATTTTTAATAACATACTCAATTATATCTTTACAGAAGAAAATTACATTAACAGAATACAATTATCAAATATTTCCATTCATCTTTTCCTGTTAAATGAAAATCAATTTTCATTTATTCTTTTACTTTCCCCAAGAAGATAAATTCGGCTTCTTTTCACATTAGAAATGCACTGCTTTACCTTGCATTCCTGCTATCCCATCAAATCAATTGTCCATGAAACCAGAAGCCATGCAATTAAACACCTCCCTCTGGAAATCAATTCGTTCACATCCATATAGCACCATATTACAGTTGCCCACATATTACACATGCCCACAACTCCCTAGCAAATTGACATTCCCAGAAAACATGTCCAACAGACTCTCCTCCCACACCCTCTTGGACATTTCAGGGCTTCTAGTACAGTTATGCCTACAGAGGTTCTCTCACTGGAAGCCTGTTAAGAGCACATCTTTTAGGTTGTCATCCATGTGTTTTACTTAATTTTTTTCTCCATTAGCGTGCTATACGTTTACCTGTGCTTTTAACAGTATCTTTGGTTTTACATTATTGGCTTACTTACAAGAAAAGTACAGCAAATTCATAATGCCAAAGTAGTGTCTCGGCTTTCGGAAGCAAATTTGTCAATTGAGACAAATCCCTCAATGCAAAGGCCATGTAGAACCTTAAAGAAACATGTGTGCATTACAGAAGTAATTAACATTTTACACGTGAAACAAAACCTCCAATTTCAATGGAATGCATGGCACCCCCTCCCCCAGAATCAACCGGCATGCACATTAACTCTCTTCACATTCGTATTTCCCTCCCCGTAGGAAAGACACGCCTCCCTTGTTTTTAGTTTCACTCACATAGGCAAAATATCAGCTTTTAGAACCAGCACTTCACCAGACAGCCAGTCTTCTTGAGCGCCACATTTATTTCCTTTACCTTTCCAATTTGACCTCCCCGTTTCTTTTTGCACAATAGTTTTTTTTTTTTTTAAAGTTACACCCCAATATCTTAATACCATCTTCACACAAGTCCCCCCCCCCCCTTACATCCTTTCTATGTGCCCAGCTCCCACAACATAATTGAAGACTTGGTTACGTTAGTTTTCGAACTGGCCGGTACCTTCACTATATACAGAACCATCAGATGTTAGGAAGATCGTGGTGTCATCAGTGTACTGAGCTGTTTTCAAGGACTGACCGGAGGTACCAGGCAAGTGAACTCCATGAATTTTATTATCTCTCTCAGCAAATGGCTCATTAAAACATATAATAATGGGGACATGGGCCACCCCTGGCTCACCCCCCCTCCCTGTATCGTTGGCTCAGTCATGTACCTGTTAACATTTACCATGCTGTGCACACAATTATACGTTCTATTAATCCCCCATGATAAAGCTAGGCCCAAAATGTCTCTTCTGTAGTACCAAGAAAAAGAAGGCATGACCTGACATGATCAAAAGCCTTCTCCTGGTCTGTTTAACATACAAAGTGGCAGATCGCGCTCCTTTACCCAGTTCATAACATCTCTTATTAATTAAGATTTTAAGCTAGTCATTCGCCCTCTGACCCCACAAGTCTGGTCTTCAGCTACCACACATGACATCACCTCAATTACCTTAACACTATGTACTGTAAGCAATGGAATTGGTCTCCAATTAAGCACCTCTCTTGCCTTTCCTAAATCAAATTTTATAAT
>NW_024472050.1:0-4000 GCF_017654505.1 Polyodon spathula | reverse complement strand
TCCCTTTTTCATGCTAATTTGATAACCTCCCCTTTCCAAATGTCATCCTATACCTCCATTACGTTTCCCAATAATATTCCTAAAGGCTACATAACTTTAGGTATGCCACTGTAGTAGGTATTTGAAAGGACTCGACACATCTTCCCTATCTAGTTCCTGTTAACTCCACTATTTGCAGGTGCGCACGTACACCTGTGGTTTAGCCTTTTGCTGTTGTGTCATAAGCTAGGGCCTGCAAGCAACAGCTAAGCACACGATAATTTAGCACAATTCCCATTGCAGCTGATAAGAGTAGTAGAGTTTCCATTGCATTCTCAACTACACCTTAACCCTTGACTGCCCTAATACTCGGAAAATATAATTCCACCTCCACACCGTCACCCGCTGGGGATTTACCACCACTCGGAATTCATGGCCTCTTCCACCTCTTCCATACTTGGATCTTTCTCCAGTTCATCACATTGTTTTAGCTTCCTTTTTAATATTTTAATAAGATGTTGCTTTTACCCAAGTCTGTTTCCAATCCTAGAGTTCTTAGAAAGTGTGCACCTACTTTAACAGCCCAATATCTTTAACCCTTTCCTTCTCATCAGCCAGTTCAGTTATTGAAGCTTTCTTTGGAAGTGTGCACCTACTTTAACCCTTAGCAGTCCATTTATTCAGCTCTTGTCAGGTCCAATTTATTTTGACACATGCTGTTTATTTTATATGCGCAGTTTAAAATATTTTCCAGAGTAAAACGGGTTTAAAAGCCATTGAATCGCAAACGGACACTCGGTTCTGCATCTCCAGCCAAGCCCCACCCCTTGTTCGCTGTATTTCACATACCTCTAGAGCTGTGCATACTGATAAATCCTCTCCTGATCACTCGTTTTATCACCAAACTCCTCAATAATGTGATCCAAGTCATTATTTTATTACTATAACATCTCAAAGCTTTGCAAATCTCTGATTCTTTGAGAGCTGGATGCGGAAGCAGCTATCTTCTTTGTGTCTCTTATCTATGTGGTGCAGCTGCTAGCTCTTTTCGGCTCCCATCAGTCTCACTCGGCCATTGAAAGGTTTTCTCGTCTTTCTCTGGCTGTGCTTTCCGTCTTTTTGATGTCGGACAGGGTAAATTGTAATAGTAAATAAAGGGAAAAATGTAATTTCTGACCTAGTCCCACACAGGACTGCAAAGGGTTAACTGCCCTTTATCTTTAACCCTTTCCTCCTCAGCCAATTCAGTTAAAGCTTCTTTTGTTTTTGTCTGACTGTTTTAAAAAAGAATGTAGTGCACTTTGTCACACTCTTAACTTTTTTGCTTAGAAACCAAATTCATTCAATTTCCTTCCCAGATGTAACCTAATCTGTTTAACACCATGTCACAAAGGAAAATAAACAAAGACAGGGGTGGAGTTTGGTGGAGCTGAGCGAATGGTCTCGCTCAGCATTTAATGAATTAACAGACAGAAAATAAACTGTTGGAACAATACAAAAACAAACACAGGACACGGCACACGTCGCCAAAACAAAAAGACAAACAAAACGGACGAGACAGACAAACACGGTGAGCAGATACTTTAACTACACGACTACTATTATTATTACTTTTACCTCCGTCTCCTATCCCGTTCTCCACTCACCGAACACCCAACCGCGAGTGTGTGAAAACGTGCATCTATATATACTGTTGTGCTGGGATTCAATTACTAATTAATTATTCACTTGAATCCCAGCACGTGAATTAATAAAGTGCGATTCCCCGTGCTCACATATTATTACTTTTTACTTGCACGTGAAGTGCTGTGCAATCCTCGTGCCTAAATACAAATATACATTTTAAACACTTGTGTTACACAGACCCGTTTATATCCCGTGTACCAATGACTATACACCAACATTTAAACACACCACACGCAACACATAACAGATAATATACACAGGGGCGGGCACCTTGTCACACACCATTATATTCATCCCAACACAACCTCCCCTTCATTTACTTTAATATATAGAGCTTCCATTATCTTTGAGTCTGTTCCACTCTTTCCTTATTCTTAAGAATATTGTAAAAAAAAAAAAAAAAAAAAAAAAAAAAAAACTCTACCTCCTCCCACCATGAAAATGCAAGCTCTGCCAAGATATGAAGAGTTGCATTTGACACTTCATGTTCACATTCAATCTGGATCCAGACGCACCACAAAACACTTTAGTATGATCCATAGCCCTGTACACAGAAAAATCATCACCACACAAGTGACATCATCTATATACAGCACACACTTACTCTGCTCCCCACCGCTGCCTGGAACGAACATTCCAGTTAAAAGTGCGTCATTTCTTAAAAGATTTGCCAGGGGCTCCATGCAACAAATAAAAAGTAGGGGTGAGAGCGGACAGCCTTGTCTTACCCCACTTAAAACCTGCACTGACTCAGATAGATCACCGTTAATCCAAATCCTACCGCCGGTCTAATTGATCGGTCTTCTAGGCATGCCTATAAACGCGGTCGTTCTAGCATTAATATAATGCATTTGCATCCCTAATTGGGCTCAAGTTATCAAAGTTATCAAATCTTTCTTTTGTAACACCTACGTTACCTAAGAGAAGCAAACCTCAATATCAATTTCTTTACAAACTCAGAGAACAGATCACACAGATCATCACCGATCCTCCACCACATTTCACAGTGGGTGCGAGACACTGTGGCTTGTAGGCCTCTCCAGGTCTCAGTCTAACCATTAGATGACCAGGTGTTGGGAAAAGCTGAAAATTGGACTCATCAGAGAAGATGACCTTACTCCAGTTCTCTACAGTCCAATCCTTATGGTCTTTTGCAAATCTCAGCCTGGCTCTTCTTTACTTCTCATTGATGAAGGGCTTTTTTCTAGCTTTGCACGACTTCAGCCCTGCCCCTAGGAACCTGTTTCGAACCATCCTCGCCGTGCACTTCACCCCAGCTGCCGTTTGCCATTCTTTTTATAGGTCACTTGATGTCATCCTACGGTTGCCGAGTGACATTCGAATGAGTTGGCGGTCATCCCGGTCAGTGGAGAGTCGTTTTCGCCCTCTGCCGGTCTGTAGCTTTGTTGTCCCCAATGTGTGCTGCTTGGCCTTGTTCTTATGAACCGCCGTCTTTGAAATTTTAAGGATGGAAGCAACCCGACGCTCACTGTATCCCTCTGCCAGTAAAGCCAGAATTGAACCCCTCTTTTCCTCACTCAAAACTTTCCTTTTCAACTCTTTGGGCATGATCAATAGTTTTTTGATTCCAATTACTTTTGAGGTACTACTAGCACTGTTTTGCCATCCAGCTGGTCCTATTGCAAGAGGATAGCGATGACCACAGGAGTGGTTTTTATACTTTTCCTCGTTAAATAAGATTTGGTTCAGGTGATCCCCTAATCAGTACCTCATTCAGTAGAATGAGGTGTGCCTGTGTTGGAATTCAACAGACACTGGAATGGAATGGCTGCCATACATGTAGAGATGCTGATTTAAGAAAAATTTACAGTGGTCTCAATTTTTTCCAGATATATATATATATATATATATATATATATATATATATATATATATAATAATATTTTTTTTTTTTTTTTTTTTTTTTTTTTTTTTTTGGAGCATTTTGTGTTGTCCTGCATACTGCCTACGACCCTGGAATTACCCTGGGGGTACGCATACCCCCAGTTGAAAACCCCTTCTCTAGTATGTATGATAATTTTTAAAGTTTCATATTTTCCCTTCAAATATGTAATTTCAAACGTATGCTCTACTGCCAAATGAAATGACCTGTTCTTAGCAATTTTTAAATTTTTGGTTATGGCTTCCCTTCAGATTTTATCTTGTTTTTCAGTATAATCTCATGTGGCAAATGGAGTCTTAATCAGCCAATCAACTGTGTTATCCTGCATTTCACATATGACTTCTTCACAAGACAAGCACCAAAATAAAACAAATGTGTTTTAATAACCACACTGATGCGATGCAAAACAAATTAAACATTTTCAATCCTCAC
>NW_024472049.1:0-6194 GCF_017654505.1 Polyodon spathula | reverse complement strand
TCCTACATAACTGCATGTGATACAACTGCTTACAGCAGTGCTTTAGAAGGGGGCGGGAGGATGTGGGTCCCTCCTCCAATTAAAACCTGTGCTCAGGTCATGTGATCTGCCACTACTAGCACTATTAGTACTACTAGCACTATTAGGGGAAAGGGAGGCTTGTCCCTTGCAACAGTTCAAGTCCACAATCAAGCTTAGCACACAAAGCATGGTCAGCGTAAAACACTGGGTCTAAAATGAATTGGCTATGTTTTAAAATCTTGATTTTAAAAACAAAAATCTATTTGACTTCCTATCCCCCTGTGCATTAAACCATCTGTGCCCACTTTCACCTGGGTGCACCATTTTAAAAGCAATGCCCAAATTAAAATCCTCCTAAAGCTTTTCAATAAAATCAATGCTGATCTAATTTCACCTCCCCAAACCTTTCATTCTTATTCAGTGAGGCATACACATTTATCAAATTAATCTCTTTATTCATATATAAAATCCGGACCAGCATTGCTCTGCTGTCCACCAAAACCTCTTTACCTTTAAAAACTATATTCTTATTTTTAAAAAGTATCCCCACACCACCATTCCTATTCTCATTCATACCAGCAAAACTTCCCATACACCCATTTCTTCTCTAAATTTAAAAACTCATGCTTAAAAGGGATTCTACACTCTTGCACAAAAATGTCTGCATTCACACTCGCTAAACTATTAAAAATAGACGTACATCTAATAGGGCTACAAATACTTCTAACATTTACAGAAGCAATTTTCAAAGCCATCAAAAAGATTATACACCTTTTAAACACAGCCATCATAGCTACTTTTTAGTTTTTATCCCCTTTCCCTTAAGCTTTACCCATACCTTCACCTGTCATTTGTCAGTTCTTTCAATTGTTGCACCGCCTCCTCTCCCAAAAAACTCAGTCCCTCTGCTGATGCTGGTACAAAACTTCCACCGCTTTCAGAGCTCTGAGGAGAAAAGCATTACATAAAAACCTCAGGGTCTTGGGGATAATCTGCAATCGCCACTCTTTTTTTGTTTTTCTCCCTCTTTGCCCCTCCACCATTTTTCTTTTCTCTTCTTAAATTTTGGGATGTCTCCATCCCCACCTGTGTTTCCTCAGTTATTTCTCCCTCCTCTTCCTCATATGTCCAAATCTCTATTCTGGCTTGATGAGGGTGAAACCTGTAAATCTTCCCTCAAATCCACCATCTCTCTCTCCTCCCCACCACCAGGTGTCACCAACCCACCTTCCTCTACCTGTACCTCCCCCCACACTGTAGTTACCTCACCAGCCTTCTTCCCCTCCTCCACCACTACTGCCACATCACCACTCACACCACCCCCCTCCACTGGAACTACTGCCACATCACCACTCACACCACCCCCCTCCCCCTCCACTGGAACTACTGCCACATCACCACTCACACCCAATACTGCCGCACCATCCCCCCCTCCACCACCACTCCTCTCCCCCACCACTGCCACACCATCCTTCCCCTCCACCGCACCCAATACTGCCACACCATCCCTCCCCTCCACCGCACCCAATACTGCCGCACCATCCCTCCCCTCCGCCGCACCCAATACTGCCGCACCATCCCTCCCCTCCGCCGCACCCAATACTGCCGCACCATCCCTCCCCTCCACCGCACCCAATACCATCCCTCCCCCGCACCATCCCTCCCCTCCGCCGCACCCAATACTGCCGCACCATCCCTCCCCTCCGCCGCACCCAATACTGCCGCACCATCCCTCCCCTCCGCCGCACCCAATACTGCCGCACCATCCTTCCCCTCCGCCGCACCCAATACTGCCGCACCATCCCTCCCCTCCGCCGCACCCAATACCCGCACCATCCCTCCCCTCCGCCGCACCCAATACTGCCGCACCATCCCTCCCCTCCCCCGCACCCAATACTGCCGCACCATCCCTCCCCTCCACCGCACCCAATACTGCCGCACCATCCCTCCCCTCCGCCGCACCCAATACTGCCGCACCATCCCTCCCCTCCGCCGCACCCAATACCGCCCACCGCATACTACCAGCACCTCGGTGTACGTGCCGCACCATCAATACGGCGTGTGCACCATCCCTCCCCTCCGCCGCACCCATACTGCCGCGCACCATCCCTCCCCTGGCGCACCAATCCGTACTCCCGCACCATCCTACCCTCCGCCGCACCCAATACTGCGCACCACTCCCTCCCTCGTGGGAGGAGGACGCCGCACCATGGCGCCGTACCAATACTGCCGCACCATCCCTCCCCTCCGCCGCACAGTGGGTTATGACGGGCGGTGTAGCCCCTGGTGAGGGGCGCCCCTCCGCCACAGCACCCAACGAGGGCCGCACCATAGGGTAGGGAGGGGGTAGGTAGGCGTACGCCGACCCGTGGGTTTGACCACCCCCACCGCCCCGGCCACGCATCATCCTCCCTCCATTCGTCGCACATAGGGAGGGGAGGGCGGGAAATTATGTCCCCGCCACGTGGTATGACCCCTACGCGCGCGTGGGATTAGACGCGGGCCTACCCCTCAGCCCACTGGACGGGTCGGTTATCCGCCGCACCATCCCTCCCCTCCGCCGCACCCAATACTGCCGCACCATCCCTCCCCTCCGCCGCACCCAATACTGCCGCACCATCCCTCCCCTCCTGCGCACCCAATACTGCCGCACCATCCCTCCCCTCCGCCGCACCCAATACCGCGCCATCCGCACCATCGCACCCCTACCGCCGCACCATCCCTCCCCTCCGCCGCACCACCCTCCCCCCTCCTGCGCACCCAATACTGCCGCACCATCCCTCCCCTCCTGCGCACCCAATACTGCCGCACCATCCCTCCCCTCCTGCGCACCCAATACTGCCGCACCATCCCTCCCCTCCTGCGCACCCAATACTGCCGCACCATCCCTCCCCTCCTGCGCACCCAATACTGCCGCACCATCCCTCCCCTCCGCCGCACCCAATACTGCCGCACCATCCCTCCCCTCCGCCGCACCCAATACTGCCGCCGCACCATCCCCGATGCGCGAACCCAATACCGCCGCACCATCCCTCCCCTCCACGAACCCAACTACCGCCGCACCATCCCTCAGGGAGCGCCGCCAGGGTTATCCCTCCCCAATAGCCCACACACCCACGGCGTGGCACCATCACGGCGCCGCCACCAATACACCATCCTTCCCCTCCGCACCTGTAGGGACCAGCCGCACCATGCCGCACCCCCCCTCCGGAGGGGCGCCGCGCGTATCAATACGGAAAGGCACCACCGTGGTACTCCGCACCTAGCCTCCCAACAGCGCGGCCGCATCCATCCCTCCCGCAGCCGCACCATCCCTCCCCTCCGCCGCACCCAATACTGCCGCACCATCCCTCCCCTCCTGCGCACCCAATACTGCCGCACCATCCCTCCCCTCCTGCGCACCCAATACTGCCGCACCATCCCTCCCCTCCTGCGCACCCAATACTGCCGCACCATCCCTCCCCTCCGCCGCACCCAATACTGCCGCACCATCCCTCCCCTCCGCCGCACCCAATACTGCCGCACCATCCCTCCCCTCCTGCGCACCCAATACTGCCGCACCATCCCTCCCCTCCTGCGCACCCAATACTGCCGCACCATCCCTCCCCTCCGCCGCACCCAATACTGCCGCACCATCCCTCCCCTCCGCCGCACCCAATACTGCCGCACCATCCCTCCCCTCCGCCGCACCCAATACTGCCGCACCATCCCTCCCCTCCGCCGCACCCAATACTGCCGCACCATCCCTCCCCTCCGCCGCACCCAATACTGCCGCACCATCCCTCCCCTCCCAATACTGCCGCACCATCCCTCCCCTCCGCCGCACCCCGCACCCAATACTGCCGCACCATCCCTCCCCTCCGCCGCACCCAATACTGCCGCACCATCCCTCCCCTCCGCCGCACCCAATACTGCCGCACCATCCCTCCCCTCCGCCGCACCCAATACTGCCGCACCATCCCTCCCCTCCGCCGCACCCAATACCGCCGCACCATCCCTCCCCTCCCCCGCCCCCAATACTGCCGTATCCCTCCCCTGAACGACCCATCCCTGGTAGGAAGAGGAACCTCCCTAATACTCAGCACCATTATAACGGGATGCTTCATGGTTCCCTCCCCTCCCGACCCAATAGGTAGCGGTGTGGTTATACGCTTCCCTCACCCTACGCCTGCGCACCCAAACCGCCGCACCATCCCTCCCCTCCGCACCCAATGGTCGCCACCCATCCTTCCCCTCCGGCGGCACCATCCCTACCGCCCCACATCCAAGACCACACTCTCACAGAACCAATACTGCCGCACCATCCCTCCCCTCCGCCGCACCCAATACTGCCACACCATCCCTCCCCTCCGCCGCACCCAATACCACCATCATCTCACAGATGCCTCCATTTTGTTTTCCAGCCTTTCCTTTCTCCTTAATCTGTTCGCAAATGATTGAGGACAATCCCGAAAAACATGGTCATCCATCCCACACAAATTGCAGATTTTCTTTTCTCTGCATTGAGACGCTAGATGTCCCTGCTGATTACAGTTCTTACACCGAACCTCTTTGCAGGCCTCCGCCAGGTGTCCCAACTTACCACAATTTCTGCAGAGTTTTGGCTGCCCTTGATAATACACGAAACCCCTATTCCCACCCAGAGCTATATCTGAGGGGATATGTTGGTAGCCATCATATCCCCTCTCACTCGGTCAGAGTTTCACCAAAACCCGCCAAGCACCATTCCAAATCCCATCCGCACCTGTGACTTTCACCGGACTCCGTTTCACCTCACAATAACGTGCCACCCATGTGTGTACATCCCCACCTGAAACCGTCTCATTAAACATTCTAACCACCACCGTTTTAATACTATTATCAACCAAACTCTCAACATTAAATTTACTCAGTTTCGGAGTCCTTCTCATTCTCCACCCTCACAAAGAAATCCCAAAACACATCCTCAGACCTAAAACTAACATCCCACGAGCTACCATTACCCAGTGCAATTATACAATTGATTTCCTCCACCTTAAACCACAAAGCCCTCTGCAAAAACACTACTCAACTCTAACCCACTCATCTCTATTCTTTCTTCACCAACAGTTAAATGCTTCTTCAAACTCTCCCCCACACAACAATGATGACACATACTAAACCTGGACATCTTAAACAAAGAACAACTACACAGTACATACAAAAAAATTACATAAAAAGGAAAAACACTAGTGCTCCCTAGGGGCCTTACCCCTCTGAAAAACACCACCAACACACCTCTCCAAGAAAACAATCTGTAATAAAAAAAGATTATACATACCACCTGTGCTCCCTTCCAACACTCCAATCCCTTCCAAACTCAAGATTTTTTGAGCTCAAGAGAAGCCAAAGCATTGGTTTGCTGGCAGCCGAGCCCTTCTGGCCAGCACAAAGGCCTTCTGTACCAGGCGGCAGGCAAGGCAAAACCGGGACTTGCCAAAATGCAACTGCCGTTTGGTCCCGGCAAAGGAGCGCTTTTCTGCCCCTGTGGCGCCGCCTTGAAAGCGAGAGCTCCTTGCCCACTAAACCACTCTGTTTCTGCTTCACCGCTGCACTCCTCCTCCTATTCCCACGAGTGCAAGGCCTTTTGGGTAAACTAGCCTGCTGCTTAACAATTTGGTCTGTAAACCACATTTTTCCTAAAAGTCTGAACATACTTGGTATTTCGGAGAGATCGTGTCGTAGGGTTCAACCTTCTAAACCCGTCAACTAGAAGGGCATCGCCTATAATGCCCCCCAGCAGCTTTGATGTTTTATCTAATTTCTTTACACTCTCACCCTTCCTGTCTCGACACACAGTTAGGCATCCCCCCCCCCACACCACTGTCTTGATGTTGTCACATACCCTCATTTGTTCAAACAGCTCTGCTCTGTCATTTTTATCTGGTGATGCATAGACATAGGTAAGCCTCACCTCCTTCCCCATCCATTCCACATCCACAGCTCTCCCACATTCAACTATAGTCGTGTTTTATTTTAATTCCTTTGCCTTTCAAATAACAGCCACACCCGCATTCTTGCACACATTCGTACCAGACCACACAGATGCACCACACTTCCACACACTCTCTAGATCCTTATAGCACTCCTTGAAAGGGATGCCACACTCCTGCAAGAGGACATCCAGCACCATTTTACATCTCCCACTGTTGCTG
>NW_024472048.1:12153-13000 GCF_017654505.1 Polyodon spathula | reverse complement strand
GTGACAGCACAATCAAGAGAAAAAAGACTTGGCTGACAAATGTCAAATGCTGACATTCCCTCAAAAACCAGTCGCAAACTGTTCCACAGTCCCCCAGTCTGTCACTTTCTAGTGAAGTAGTAGAGCCAGGCAAGGCACCCCTCTTCTCCTCACTATTCAGTAATGTGGACCCACACAAACCTGCGCCTCTGCCCCCTTCAATCTCCTCTGCTCTCCCTCCCCTTCTCTCTCAAACTTGCTGGAGGCCGGCAGACAAAGCGACACCACCCGTACTCCTCTCCACTGCCCTCCCTTTGATGTGGGAGTTGAAATCTTCTCATACAGAATCATCTACCAGACATTTCCAAAAATCCCTTGCTGACCGTTTAGGTCTCCCGGGTCTATCCGGCTGACGTCAAAGGGCTGGATGGAGCATATACGTTTTTATAATTCTTATTTTTGTTTTCCCAAAAGTAGCATCCAAACAGCGATCTCTGGTACCACAGAACATTTTCAATTAGCCACCCATCTCCTTTTGATCAATATTCCCCACCATTAGAAAAAACATCCCCCCCCCCAAAAGGAATGTCCTCATTTCCACTTTTTTGAAAGTCTCGATGTACTTTCTGTCTCTAAGGTGGCATTCTTTATTTTTATATAGTGCCTTTCATAGTAGACCACCATCACAAAGCGCTTTACAGAGGTCTGCTGTGAACTGTGCATTATATGCAGTTACTTAAAATACAACATCTTTACATTTGTTTTAGACAACTCCAATTTGTTTCTTGACCGGTCTGATTTTTTTATTTATTTATTTTTGTCTCCTCCCACCATTCTACTCTAGTCATAGACATTTTAGACCCTGCCA
>NW_024472048.1:0-12143 GCF_017654505.1 Polyodon spathula | reverse complement strand
ACAGTGCCTTGCAAAAGTATTCAGACCCCTGACCAATTCTCTCATATTACTGAATTACAAATGGTACATTGAAATTTCGTTCTGTTCGATATTTTATTTTAAAACACTTAAACTCAAAATCAATTATTGTAAGGTGACGTTGGTTTTATGTTGGGAAATATTTTTAAGAAAAATAAAAAACTGAAATATCTTGCTTGCATAAATATTCAACCCCCACACATTAATATTTGGTAGAGCCACCTTTCGCTGCAATAACAGCTTTAAGTCTTTTGGGGTAAGTATGTACCAGCTTTGCACACAGTGTCGGAGTGATTTTGGCCCATTCTTCTTGGCAGATTTGCTCCAGGTTGTTCAGGTTGGTTGGACGACGCTTGTGGACCGCAATTTTCAAATAGTGCCACAGATTCTCAATGGGATTGAGATCAGGACTTTGACTGGGCCACTGTAGGACATTCACCTTTTTGTTCTTGAGCCACTCCAATGTTGCTTTGGCCTTGTGCTTGGGATCATTGTCCTGCTGAAAGGTGAATTTCCTCCCAAGCTTCAGTTTTTTAGCGGACTGAAGCAGATTCTCTTGCAGTATTTTCCTGTATTTTGCTCCATCCATTCTTCCTTCAATTGTAACAAGATGCCCAGTCCCTGCTGATGAGAAGCATCCCCACAGCATGATGCTGCCACCACCATACTTCACTGTAGGGATGGTGTGTCTTGAGGCATGGGCAGTGTTAGGTTTGCGCCACACATAGCGCTTTGAGTTTTGGCCAAAAAGCTCTATCTTGGTCTCATCTGACCACAAAACCTTTTCCCACATCGCAGCTGGGTCACTCTCATGCTTTCTGGCAAACTCCAGACGTGCTTTCAGATGGTACTTTTTGAGTAACGGCTTCTTTCTTGCCACCCTCCCATACAGGCCAGTGTTATGCAGAGCTCTTGATATGGTTGACTGGTGCACCATTACTCCACTCCCAGCCACTGAACTCTGTAGCTCCTTCAAAGTGATTGTTGGCCTCTCTGTGGCTTCTCTCACAAGTCTCCTTCTTGTTTGAGCGCTGAGTTTTGAGGGACGGCCTTTTCTTGGCAGTGCCTGGGTGGTGTGATGCAGCTTCCACTTCCTGATTATTGATCCAACTGTGCTCACTGGGATATCCAAACACTTGGATATTATTTTGTACCCTTTCCCTAATCTATGCATTTGCATTACTTTATCTGGTTCACAGGTGGACACCAATGGTAAGGCAATTGTGTCCTCGTTAGGGCAAATTCTTTCATCGGTGCAAACGTGGGAGCTTCCATAGCACAGGTGTTGAATACTTTTGCAAGCAAGATGTTTCAGTTTTTTATTTTTCTTAAAAATATTTACCAACATAAAACCGATGTCACTTTACAATAATTGATTCTGAGTTTCAGTTGTTTAAAAATAAAATATCAAACAGAACGAAACGTCAATGTACCATTTGTAATTCAGTAATATGAGAGAATTTGTCAGGGGAATACTTTTGCAATCCACTGTGTGTGTGTGTGGTGTGTGTGTGTGTGTTGTGTGTGTAATATATATATATATATAAAAATATTATAATTAATAGTAATATATATCTATATTTATAAGCATTTATTTGTTTGCTAATCAAATGACACTGTTAGTTCGTAGGGTAAATTATTTTCTTCTGAACAAAATATCAGTTGTGTGTGGAAGGAAGCTTACAGGTCTAACATGATTAATTCATGTTTGTGGAGAAGCAGGGCAACAATGCCTGTAATTTTGAAGGAAGAAATCCCTTTTAAATTAAATTTAAACTTTTACCCACAAATAGATCCCTTCTTGGAGGCTATCGTATATGGATTTTTTTTTTTCATAACAATAATAACCCATATTCCACAGTGACTCCAACTAACACAGCCTGGTAAGTTTAGGTGCACACAAGCCAACTATGCTGGCAACGATGTTTTTGTACTGGTATTAATACTGTTTTAAGTAAAATGGCCTCAGGTTATGATCCTCAGTACCACAACATATTTCTATATTTCCCAGCCCCTAATTTATTAAATTTTTGTTATGTAATAAAATTCCTTTCTTAGCATTGAAGAAAACTCAGATCCTTTCCTTTCTTTGCATTGAATGAAAACTCAGTGACATCTTATTCTTTAATTTTAATATAACCTTCTGAATAATAAATGTTTTTTTTTTTCAAGGTGGATCAAATAATGGCAGATGCTGTCAGTTCAAATGCATTTTTGAGCACATTCACAGAATATGTAATAGGGAAAAATGGATTAATAACTATTATTTGATTAAGATAATACTACATAAAATAAAGCAAAGGCAAAAAGTTATGCATTCCTTTGGTGCGTCCTATAGTTCAGCCTTGATTGACAATCTGGTTTGTATACATTCCCCAAATAGAGATTATGCTCCCGGGAAACAAACAAACCCATCCCCCTCTTGAAACTTGCTTACACTTGCATCTGTGTCATTCTGTGATTAGCAGTTATACTCTCTCTACTACATACAGCAGACATATGTTATAAATTGCATGTTCAAGCTTAAGAAGAGCTAGCCTTTTTTGTAAACTTTTGTACATTTAAGCACTAAATAAAGCTGCTAGTATAGCAGTGTTACAAGCTAACAGACTTCTATTGTGTGTTGAGCTTTAATTCTACCCATAATGCATTATTTAAAATTTTAATGATAGCTTTTTTTTGTTGTTGTTTTGATGTCATTCTCTGTTTCTGTGTTTGTCGGCAAATTCAATTGAATTAAGCTGATAAATACACCCATATGATTTTGTATTGAGGGTGGAGGGAGGCATTATTAAGACATACGTTTTCTCAGTCAAGTTCTTTTTTCAATTACATTTCATGAAATTCTCTGTTAAGAGAAACAGTTTAGTTAAGTTTTCTTAGGAAATAATTACTGTTTTGGGGAATTGCAGTTGTTTTCCAACTCCCAAGTTTACCAAGTTTACTTTCTCGAAGTTGGAATCATGGCAAGTTGCACCATTTCTCCACTGGCCTTCACTATGGCAGTGGAAGTCATTATTAGAGCTTCAAAATGCATAGTGGGAGGAGAATGGCTTGGCTTTTGGAATAACGAGACTGCCACCCCTTAGAGTATACATGGATGAGATGACCACAACGACTACTATGGTAGCCTGCACCAATTGGTTACTTGGCAAACTAGCACATAACATCAGATGAGCAAGTATGCAGTTCAAGCCCGCAAGTCAAGGAGCATCTTCATCACCAAAGGTATCGTCATCACCAAAGGTATTGATGGCGAGGCCATTCCAACAGTGTCAGAAAAGCCTGTAAGGTGTCTTGGGAGGTGTGACGGAGATTTAAAGGACACAGTCCAAGTGGGAGAGGTGAGACAGCAGGCAGTGCAAGGGCTGAAGAGGATTGACAATTGTGCATTATCGGGCAAGCTTAAAGTGTGGTGCTTTCAGTTTGGTCTTCTTCCAAGGTTGCTGTGGCTGCTTACTGTGTATGAGGTTTCCCTGTCAACAGTAGAGATTGGGGGCCTTGATTAGTTCATACAGTAGCTCATACAGTGTGGGCAATTTCACTCTCTGTAAATCTAGGAAGTGCAGGACATCAGATGTATGGAATTACTTAATTAGCTGTATATTGGGGAGTCATGGGAGTTGGGGGGGGGGGGGGGGGGTGGGGGGGGGGTTAGTCGGTGGAAGCGCGTTAATGTGAAATTCAGAAAACCCCATTCATTCACATGGTCTAACGTTGTGTCACAGCCTCTCTTACTGTAAGAAGAACCGTCTAAACTAGGTGCCAACAAGTCCAACCAACCGCCTGCGAACGGACCACAATTTTCAAATAGTGCCACGGATTCTCAATGGGGTTGAGATCAGGATTTTGACTGGGCCATTGTAGGACATTCGCCTTTTTGTTCTTGAGTCATTCCAGTGTTGCTTTGGCTTTGTGCTTGTGGTCATTGTCCTGCTGAAAAGTGAATTCTATGCTTTTAGATGTAGCTATGAGCGCTTTCTTTTGGTAGAATTAATAATCATTGGTATTTTTCTCTTGGATGAAACAATACCTAGTATGTTGGTGGCTTTATATTATATAACTAGTGTGTGTTCTTGTTCCTAGTTATGCATATCATTATCAACATAGTTAGCAATACTGATATGACATACAAATATAACCCAAGGGACACACAAAGCTCATTTTAACATAGTAACTGATGAATATAAGCAAATGTAGACCCGTTTTACTGATAATTATGATTGACTCAGTGTGGTAGGATAGCCGGGAGGACAGAGACTCAGAGACAATAAAACTGCAGTGAAAGCACTGCTGCGCTCGCGACCACAAAAATCACTAGTTTTTTACTCTTACAGAAAAATACAAAACAAAACACTACTGCTCACAGAGCAAAAATAAAAGTGATTAAACAAAAAAACTGTTCAGGCTGGGCAGAGCCTTCATCGAACTTCGTAACAAACCAGCACACTAACACTCACCCCAAAACACCTCCCCCAAACAAAGTAATTTCCCCCTTTTATATAACATGTGGCTGGAGCCTAATTATCAATTACTCAATTAGCTCCAGCCACATTCTCACATGTATTTTGGCAGGGATCGGAAATTAACCCCATCCCTGCCAACCACCACCAAATCACCACAAAACAATATTTACAAACAGGGCCCTGCCCTGCCACACTCAGTAATGAAAATATAAACAATTAATTAGTATTAAAAACAAGACACCTACCAAGAACCCACAAAAAAGGAGCTGAATCTGTGCAGAAAATGCCCTAAATAGTCTTGCTACCAATACTGTGACCTCGCGGCTGATTGTCTCACTCCAGACTAAAAGCTGCCGCACACCAATAATATTCTACTAAGTAGTACCATGCCTTCTGTTAAAATACTGTAAAGTTAGTACATAGCCACAATAGTGTGGTTTCAGACACAGCAAATGCACCTCTATGCCACGGTAATTAAATAATCCCTGAACAATGACAATCAATAATACTCTAGCCTTAATATGCTTCCGTGACTAGTTAACCAAGATCAGACTGATGAGGGGAAGGCAGGCATCTGAAATACTGTGAACCTGAGATACATTTCTTAAATATTTATGTTTAGTAAGTTTTAACATACTGTCTTTAAAAACTGCCAGATAAACCATTTTCTATACGTTAGCCTTTTCTTTTCTGTTAATCACATTGTGTTCACTGAAGTCTGTTACTACTGATGCACCCATACAGCCTGTCATTTTAGATGTGTCCTCACTGTTCCAAACACAGTTGACATCTTGTCTAATAATATGGAATAGAAACCACGTTGCAACAAGTAATATGCTAAAAATAATATTGGCGTATGACGAACTAAGTTAACGATAGTTTATTGGTACTTTACCCTGAGTCAAATCCCTTTTTGAATTTAATTCAATGTTTTTTTTTTTTTATTATTATTATTAATTTTTTTATTATTACATGCTTGTTTATTAAAATTTTTTTTTTGACAAATTGAATACCTAGTTCTTTTTAGAAATAAGCAAATAATTAAAAACTGGTTTGCACGTTATAGGATCAATAACACTGAAGAGTACTCGTTATCGACCTTGTATAACGGGTAAACTGATCTTGTTTTGGAGTTCATAAATGGTGTTTATATACCTCGTAATGTTGTCTTATTTCTTGCATAAAATCGGGTCGTTATAGATATATAATTATTATATATTATATATTATAGTATATATATATATTATATATATATATATATAAATTTGCAAATGTACATTCCTTTATTTAATTTTATCTTCAATGTATTTTAAACAGCAGGCTGAACAATGGTTCATTAACATGGTACTAACCCATTGATTTTTTTTAAATACAAATATCCTGTTTTTAAACCTTTAGACAGGAAGTGAGTTCTGTGAACTGTTAAATATAATGGGCTTATCATGTTACCAATATGTAGACTCTCTTTTCCTAGCTTCTCTTTCAAATATGCCCAAAACAAGCCTTAATTAAAAAAAAAAAAAAAAAAAAAAAACATTCAAAAGGGAAGGAGCTTTAGCAGCTGTAGGCAAAAACCAATGTATAGAGAGAAAGACTTTTTGTAATGTGTCAAGTTACAGCATAGTGTCTGTTCACCAGTGGGGAGGAGGCTGTTTTGGTTTCTGCTTTCCATTTTTTGGATGGGAAACAATGATTCACTCATTTTTTTTTAAAATTGTTTTTAAAAAAACAACATTTCAGCCATTAAGGAAATTATTCTTATCACAATAAAATTGTCTGTGTTAAATAGTACATAGTTAACCATAAATTAAACATTAATGGTTGCTTCAAACAGATGGGGTAACATTTTCAAAACCTTTACACCAGTTTGTAAATTAAATACAAAATGTTAATGTTACAAATAGCTTGGGATTGCAGGAGATACCTTTAAAAGAAAGAAAAAAACAATTTCAGAGTAAACGCTTTAGAAACATGACCTACAGATGCTTATTCAAGGTCATTTACTTGTGTTGAACAAAATACATCTCTTACTGAATTTGCTGCGACCATTTTTTTTTCAAAAGTATAAAAACACCTGTAATGTAATCTTTACTTTGGAGTAATGGCTTCAGAAAAATCCCAGTGCTTTTTTCCCCTGTAGTTTTAATGACTTAGGTAATCATTTTCCATACAAAGAAAGCAGAGGTACAATTGATTTCTAAAGGCTTGGTTTTATTCAGTATTAAATGCACACATTCTAAAAAGAGTCATCTAGCTTAATGATATAGTGTCCCAATCAGGTTGAAATGAACTCTAGTGTTAGTTAACTCTACTTCAAAAAGGAACACGTTTGCAGAGGAACTATTAACCTTACAAAACTAATCACAAACTAGGCACACTTTTCAACCGCATGCAAATCTATATTACCATATTAGGGAACCAAAAATGTTTCAAGACCATAAGAAATATTTTCAGAGCAGAAAAATATTTCAAGAGCACAAAATATTTTTACAGCACAAAAAAACATTATAAAAGCAGAAAACATATAAAAATGGAATTGATTGATTAGTAATGGCCCTGCAGTTTTAAAAAAAGTATGGGTATATGCCTGGCTCAGGAGTAACTATGCACAAACTAAACAATTCTACAATGCTTCTGTGTGTAATCATTCATTCCCCAGGATGCTTCTGGAGTATTTACCCTTTAAGCAAAAAAAAAAAAAAAAAAAAAAGAATATGTAACTAATATTAAAACATTTCCTTAACATAATCTTGAATTGTTAATATAACTTTTCCGTTTCTAAAAAAAAAAGGTCCTGGACCATAACCCCCAGCGCCATTCAAAGGCTTGCAGCAACAAAAACCTCTTAGGGACGTTCATGAACCTACTCCTGGAGTTGTAGACATTCCCAGAATCCTTTTCAGTGGACAAATCTATAGCCTATGGTATTCACAGGACACCTTCTTATTCTCTAGTCAGCTGCTGATTTGCCTCTTTTTTCAGCATACTGTAAAGCACCAGAGACCACCAATTTAAAGTGTGTTTCTATGGAGGAATGACCCCGTTTAAAATATGATTCATTAATACCGAGTATGAATCTGAAAAGGATACTATGTTCATGGTGAGGGTATAACCTATCTACACCCTTCACATACGTCACCTATCAACTGGAATGACATATTTCAATGTACTTGGCCCCTGTATTATAGTATCGTATTAGCTGACCACCATGTAATCCTCTATAAGTATTATTCATGAAAACTTTAATTAATGTAGACACACAGATTCTGTGATGTTAAATGAAGTTAATTTCTTGGTGTCAGTCATGGTACTAATTCAAATGTTCATTTTACCTACATAGCCTTTAGTGCTTAAACATGAATTTGCTTATTAATAAATTACATTCACTCCATGCTACATTATAGTCATTCTGTGTACCATGTTTGCAGGTTGCTAGTAAAAAAAAATGTTGCTGGTCTTAAAGTATTCTTTAAATGGTAAGAGATTGAGGAGCAGGTTCTGATTAAGGAGCTGGTAGTCCTATAGGAAATCCATATGCAACTGACTGGAAAATAGAAAACAGCTGACAATATGGTTTGAAAATATTTTTTCATGGCTCCAAAACACATTTTTTATGCTGCCTCAATATATTTTTTTCCACGTAAAAATATTAAATGTGTTTTGCCCTTCTCATGCCCATCATACTAAATACAATAGGAAGGTTCCTATTATTAATGACTCAGGGAGCGAAACACAAAATAAAAAAGGGCCCTGTGGTTAAAGGATAGGCTTGTGGGTGACGTCAGACCAGGAAGAGACTGGACACAGTACTGGGGTATGAAGCACGAGTTTATTGCAAATAAAAGGTTTGAACATAAAAACACTTTTCAGTAACAAAACAAAATGCCACAGTGGATAAAATAAATCCCCAAACAGAGACACACAAACAAACAAGTATCAATTATTATATTTCTTTAGTTCTTACTGTCTCGCTCTCTCATTTCATCATTAAACACCCAACCTCATGCAGCCAAAGCTGCAGGTTTTTTATACATGTGACCGTCTCCAGATTAGGAATAAATTAATCAATCTGGAGACAGTCACATTCATATCCATGCTGTAAAACAACAATAATAAAACATTGTGTATTTAAACACGTAAACAATACATTTAAATAATAATATACAAAATACACACAGGGGTGGTGTGTACCTTGCACATCCACATATCTTCAAATGAAATACCATTTGGGGTTTTATGGTTCCATTATGTACAACACCAATACTATTGAATAGTTATTATTAAACACGCTGGTTAATGATTCACTTTGCAGTCCCACTGGATTTCCAGTCAAGTCTATTAATATCCAAAGTGAAACCAATTTTTATTACATATTTTACAGTTACCATATTTTAAAAAATTACAATATAATCATTTGAATCACTTTTCCTATGCTGTGACTGATTCACATATTTTCATCTGTGGTTTTAAAAGTGTGTCACTGTTCTTTTGTAAATCAAACAAAGAACAAGGTATACCTGTTTTTCAAATAATTTAATTACAAACCAGACCCATAATACAATACATTAACCAAACTGACTAGTTTGCAGCATGAAAGTGTAAAGCAAGTTGTTCAATCACACTGTTCCTCAAAACCATCTTGAAGCTCATTTGTTTTGGGCATGCAGTGAGCAGATTAAATAAGCTCCAACAATAAGCAATAGACTATTAAGCTGTACTCATCCAAAAGGCAACTTATGTTGTTGGCTGCTGTTGTACAAATGCATGAATCCAATACAGAGGTCCTGGTAGCCATGAAGTTTGTGCTTGGCTTTAAGGACCATCTGGAGACCTTATGAAATCACAAAGTTACACACCCCTACAAGAGACCACCAATTGATCCACCTGCAAGTCAGCAAAAAGCACTAGGCATGTTTAGCTGTGGTAAAGTTAGGGTAGATAAATAAACTAATTACCTGCAAAGTCTGCTCTGGCTCATACAGTGATTAGCAAAAAAGCCGTGGTGCGTAATAGACTGAAACTCCATTGTGTGCCTGGAGCCTGCCTGAAATCATCTGTAACTTCATCTGATTGCACCCATAATTGATAGTCGGTTAAATAAACAGCCATGTCCAATGTGGTTCTCTGTTTAGCATGGGGCAACCAAATCTGAGAGGGTTGTTCAAGCATTACCAGAATCTCAAAATATGTCTAGACTCTGTGTTCCAATGTAGACCTTTTATTTCAATTCTGTCTTCATGGAAACTCATGTCCTAGTCTGGGTATGTCACAACTCAGCCATCCTGTCACAAGACCTTTAAAAATAAATACATTTTGCTGTACAACAATACAAGTAAGTTGCAATACAAGCTCCCTGATACCTGCTGACCTGCACTTCCATGTATCTTCGAGGTTATTTCATCTTAAGGATCACTGCTCTGAAAAATCCTATAAGATATGGAAAACTGGGGGGCTGTCAACCTTAAAAAGAAAGTGTATATATAATAGAGTATAGTATATTATATATTAATACTCGATATCATATATAAATATTATAGTTAGGCGATTGAAGCTTGGAATACAGCCTTCAATATATGCATCAGCTGTACTTTTAGAATATTGGGTTCAGGGCATATATAGTTATATATATATATAGATATATATATCTCATTTATATATATAATATGTATGAATTACAATCTGATCCCCATGGACAGCAAATATTTTTGGCCATTCACCCATGTTAAACACAAATTGAATGCAATTGAAGCTCTGAAGTACCAGCACACAGACAGCTGCGTCAATAAATGCATCTGTACTGTAACTTTTAGAATGTAAGTGTGGCAGGGCACAAGCCCTGCTCCTCTAAGTAGTGTGTATGTGGGAATGTAAGGTTGCCAGGGATGGGGTTAAATCTATCCCTGACAGCAATCACAGGTGTGGCCATTCCCAATTAGATAATTGATGCAAATTGGGGAGTGGCCACATGTATAAAAAGGAAGCAAAATCCTTTGTTTGGGAGAATGTGGCGAGTGTGTAAACTGTATGGTGTTGGTAAATGCTCAGTAACTTGATCAGTAACAGTGAATGCTCAGCCTGACATCAGAATTGTTTTGTTTAAACCTTATATTTTGGCCCTCATGCCCTGTTCATTTGCTCCTGTGTTTGTTAAATAAGCATGCGCATACACGCTTTAACTGCAGTTTCTAGCCACGGAGTCTCATTCCTGCAACAGTAAGATTCTTATATGTTAAATTTATTAAATGTTAAATTTAATAAATGTATAGTTTGGGCAGAATTGGTTAATCGATTTAGAAAACTTCAATCGGCTAAGGCTAATTTGTGCAATTGGAATTGAAACGTCATACATACATTGATTTTTGCACAGGGGGGGTATGTTAATTAGGTACCCACTTAATTTGTATAATATCCCTCATACTCTCGAGAATTTCTGTTTTGCCACTGTTCTCATCCTTACTGGCCATTTTAGATTTTTGCTTTGAACACGAAAAACCATTGGAAAGTTGAAACACCCAAACAAAAGCCCCCCCGGACGGGTGGGAGAGCTTTGGTATTCAAGGCAAGTGTAACCACAGGCATCCTGTCAATAACTGGAGGAGCGGGAGCCCTGCAAGACTGCCCACCCTAAAGAACCACACAAGCAGTTTGACGGAAAAGGGAGATTTATTCTGTAAGAATAAACATAAAGCAGGTTTCAAGGGATACACTCCTCAAATGGCAACACAGCTCACTGCATCTGGAATCCATTACACTGCTGCACACATTGTGATCGTAGAGTTTAGTATTGAGTAGTAAAAATGAAACAAATCAAACATTGATTACCAGTAAATATTATCTGGTAATTTAGAGAAGAACCTTCTCTTCCCAACAGCCATGAATGACAAAACAATATCACAGTAAATAAAAATAAAGAAATAGTCAGTTATATTAATAACTATCAAGCTAGAGATTACATTTCTGAAAGCATTTAAAAATACAATATATACCGATCAGATTACAGGGAGGAAACATTCCGTTTTTCAAGTGAAATACATTTGTAAATAAGGAACACATACAGCGTTTAGTAAAAAGTGGGGCTGTCAATTAACCACAGCTAACTTCTGAGATTAACGGCTCTTAGCATTCCATAACTCATTCCCTGCAGCCCAATTTTATAATATACTCAAGCTTATGCAACGCAATGAGTGCAGTCAGTGTTAGCATACAAAGTTAGTTGTGTCATGGAGCAAAGTACTAAAAGTGAAGGACTTGTGAATGAGAAGTTTATTTAAAAAAACTAAAACTTTCTGACGTATCATCAGCTGGAAAAAAATTACACATATGATAGTCCTATTAAACAGCTAATAAAAATGTAGAATACAGAATAGCTTTTAAGAATACTTATTTCAGTAAAGGTAAACAAATCATACACACCAGCTACCATGTGGCCCGACAATTCATTCCCAGGGTTAGGTGGATGTCGGCCATCTAAAAAGGGGGTGGAGCTATGGTACACTAAATCATCGACCCGAAAGGGAAACGATGTGGCATCCGTGCATTGGTGGAGCGGGTGCACTTGTTAACCAAGGGGTCATGGTTGACAGTATTTAAGGGGGTGTGGTGATGTGATCTGTTCCTTTTGTAATGGTTAAAGGTAACTGGAAGGAGAACTGTGTTGTA
>NW_024472047.1:0-2000 GCF_017654505.1 Polyodon spathula | reverse complement strand
GATCGTGAGTGAGTGTGTGTTTGTTTAGTTCTGTCGTGTCTAAACAATTGCATTGTTTGTTATTATTAGGCAGCTAAAAAAAAAAACTAAGAAAAAGGGAAAGTTTTTAAAATTTATTGAGAAAGAAACCAACGTCTTTGGCTGCAAAGCCTTTATCAGGGTATAGAGAACCACTAATAGAGTTGTAATAGAGGGGGATCCAAGAACAGATGTGTCAAATTGCTATCCGCTTTTAAAATGTGCCAATATTTATGTAAAATTCCTTTAATTTGTTCAGAACATTTGATGTATTCAGTGGAAAAAATTACAGAATTGTGCTTAGTTGTAGTTTTAGCTTGTAAAAACTCTGTTTTTCATTTCTGAGAAATATTATTTCTGTATCCCGCTTCTGAAATCTTTCTTTCATATCATAAGGTTGGATGAAAAATCAAAGTCTCATTGACAAATAGATTTTATTCCACAAAATTGGCTGCAGGGTAAACTGTTTTTCAACAGAAGAGGATGGTAACTATTTGATGTTAATAAAGTATTACGATCAGTGGGCTTTTTGTATAAGATAGTATATAATGTATTATTTTCCTTAATAATCAATAAATCTAAGAAGTTAATTTGCTTAAGATTGTATTGTATAGTAAATCTTAAATGTTCACAGCAAAAAATCAGAAATTGGTGTAATATTAAGAGCTCCTGAATACCTAATTTCCACAAAACAAAGACATCGTCTATGTATCTTTTCTAAAGTAAAATATTAGGCAAAATCTTGTTTTTGGAGGAAGTGTTCAAGAGCATGCAGTCCACCATTATGAGGAATATTTGTACACAAACTTTAAACATCAAATGTTACAAGAATAATTGATTCTGTAACGGGTCCCAAACATTCAATATTAGAAATCATATCACCTATATCTTTAACATACAACGGTAGCTGCTCAACAAAAGGGTTAATAAAAAAATCCAGAGTAAATACTAGACACAACAGGGCAGCCTGGGAGATTAATAAGGGTTTTATGAATATTTGGAAGCATATAAAACACTGGCATTCAAGGAAATTTGATCACCACAAATCATATTCTTTCTTAGTTATCTCTCCTTGATCTACATAAGAGTGAAGAATAAAAGTAATATTTTCTTTGGATTGATTAGTCGGGTCAAATTCTAGCTTTTTATAAAAAATTACTATCCAAAAGTTGTCTTTGACCCTCTCATAAGTAGTTGACCTTATTTTGAGTAATGATCCCTCCACCCTTGTCTGCTGGTTTAATAATAATGGAGTGGTCAGATTCAAGATCTTTTAATGCAATTTTCTCTTCGAGTCAAATTGTTAAAAGATTTACATTTGTTTTTATTTTTACACAATTTTTCAACATCATTTTCAACAAGTTGACAAAAAGTTTCAATAGAAGCATCGCAATTTTTTGGAGGCATAATAAAGCTTTTGCTTTTGAAAGGTGTCTGCATACGAGAGTGTTGATCAATATCAGCATTCATAATCTCAGGAGTTGATGTAAAAGGAGCAGGTAATGCTATAGACCTCCAAACACAGATGCCGAGCAACATAATATGTGACACATTAGAAATGCCTGTAGACAAAAGGAGAAGCCATATTAATGGGGGATTTCAACTTACCCATATCAAATGGGAAAACCCAGTGGGGAGCATGACTGAAAACTGAAATGGTCGAAATGATAAATAATTACTTCCTATTGCAATTTGTCAATGTACCAACTAGAGGGGAGGCATGCTTTGACTTAGTCTTTTCAAATAACGAAGACAGAATAACTAAAACAGAGGTCAGACAACCATTGGCGAATTCAGATCACAACATGGTCTCATTTGAAGTGCTTTTTAAAACCACGAAAGTAATGACTAAAGCTAAGGTTTACAATTTTAAAAAAGGCCAACTATGAGGGAATGAAGCTGAGACTAACATAAGTAGATTGTTGTAAAATAGAGAAAACACCCACAGAAGAAGGATGGCTGTTCTTCAAAAATGTAGTACT
>NW_024472046.1:0-1000 GCF_017654505.1 Polyodon spathula | reverse complement strand
AGAGGCGCAAAACAATTACATCCCAAAAGTAGACAAATCAAAATCTAAAACAAAATGACCAAAATAGTTTAATAGATCAATTAAAAATATATCCAGAGAAAAAAAGGGGCACTTTACAGAATGTTTTAAAGGGACCAATAACAAAATACACAGAAAGAATACTTGGAGCTGCAAATGCAAGTCTAAAAGGAAGTTAGAAAAGCCCAAGAGAGAGATAGAAAAGAACATTGCTAAGAGGGGTAAAACCAATTCCAAAAAGTTTTTACAATTTTATATCAGCAAGAGAACATTCAAGGAGGAGGTAAAATATCTCAGAGATACAAATAGACAAGTTTTTAGACAGGAGGATACAGACAACATGCCCCACATGTCGACCTGTTCCTATCCAGCTTTAAATAGCTTTAGCATAACAGAGGCAGAAGTGTTAAAGGGACTAGGAGCTCTTAAATAAATCCCCTGGGCCAAGTGAGATCCTCCCAATAGTACTCAAAGAAATGAAAGAAGCTATTTACAAACCGCTAACCAAGATCATGCAGCAGTCTCTTGACACAGGGGTTGTACCGACAGACTGGAAAATTGCAAACGTAATACCGATCCACAAAAAGGGAAACAAAACTGAACCAGGTAACTACAGGCCAATAAGCCCGACTTCTATCATATGTAAACTTATGGAAACTATAGTAGATCCAAAATGGAAAATTATCTATATGGTAACAGTATCCTAGGAGACAGTCAGCATTGTTTTAGGAAAGGGAGATCATGTCCAACTAACCTGCTTGATTTTTTTGAGGCTGCAACAGTGACAACGGACAATTGCAAAGCATATGGCATGGTTTATTTAGATTTCCAAAAAGCATTTGACGAAGTTCTGCATAAAAGATCAATTCTCAAACTAAATGCAATCAAGGAAATGCATGCATATGGATTAGGGAGAGGTGAACATGTAGAAAACAGAAAGTACTGATTAGAGGAGAAACATCAAAATAGAGTGAGATAACCA
>NW_024472045.1:0-2000 GCF_017654505.1 Polyodon spathula | reverse complement strand
GCATCACAGTCATGCACCAGTGATTTATTTAATCATCCATGCAAGGTCATTGTCAGCTTGCACCAGCACCCCCCTCCCAATTCCCTCTCCACTAGTAAAACTGCAGCTGTGCCTTTTCTGTTTACAAACTGTTCAATTGAACAGCTTCAGGATAGGATATTACTGATCCTGTTTATGCTTTTGCTGTATAAAAAACCGATCGGGAGTTTTATAATTTTATACAGACAAGTAAGAGAGATATAAGTAAACTTTTAAAAGGCTTTAAATACCCTTTTTCATAATCTTCCCATAATTTGAAATGCTTTTGTGATCTTCCAAGCTGTTTTTAATTCTCTCTATTTAACTCTGAGCTTAAAAGATATGACGTGTGTGTGTGTGTGTGTGTGTGTGTGTGTGTGTGTGTGTGTGTGTATGTGTATATATATATATATATATATATATATATATATATATATATATATATATATATATATATATATATATATATATATTATAGTGTATTTAGACTTCCCATATGTTGTAAATCTTGTTCCTCATCACATCATACATAGCATTTAGTTGCTGTTTTCCAAATCCCACCCATATAGGCAAGTATTGAACCTCTCTGTTCAAACACTGACATGTTAGGCAGTTAGGCGCCATTGTTTTGCTGTTATGCAATTTTGTAAAAATAATTAGCAAGAAAGGCTGTGATTAGAAAGTACCAGAAATTTGACTGGCTGGTAGTAATGTTGGCAGCATTATTCAAACACAAATGAAGTGAATAATATCGGCCTTACCAAACCTTGTTAGAATTCACAGTACATAAACTTAACACCCATTTAATTTGTTCTTAATTATGTCAGCACCTCAATTTCTTAGATCAAAATGTTACTCTGCCTCTGTATACCTTAAGTCACTTTCACATAATGATTTCCCCCCCCCCCCCCCCCTGCCCCTTCAAGTGCACTGGGCATTTACAATATCCTGCAAGGCATATTGAAAGATGGAAGCTATTGATGTATTGCTCCAGTTTTTAATATAGCATGTTTTAGATTTTGGCATATTGCTGTGGAAGAAACCACTGGGGAGAACTTTGTGAGTTTTGTCGAGTTCGGCAAGATTCTGGGGAGAAATGGGGAGTTTTTTTTTTTTTTTTTTTTTTTTACTGACGCTGTAGCAACTCTGAAGCCAAAAATAACAGTATATAAAATAACACAATAATAGTTTAAAAATTAAGCATTGGGTGAATTTCTTGCAGATAACTCATTTTTTATGTTGTATCTAGTCAAGACATGTTAAATGTACAAAAAGCCAGGTTTAAAAAATAGATTAACTATTACCATTTAAACATATGGTGTACACATAATTAGAATAGTTAAACAAATAATCCATAACATGGGATTAACATTTATTTTATTTTTGAATGGCGCCATCACACAACCTAATGCATTACTCTGCTATTAACTTCCTGAGCAGGGTGATACAGTTTTGTACTTATCAGGCCAGTTAAAATTGTGTCCAGGCCAGTAAAAACACTACCTCAGTGCCCCATGGGCCCAGCAGTAAAAAATCTAAATGTAGAGCCCGGCCATTTCACCTGGGAACTCCAGGGAGACCCCCTGTTAAGTAGAGAACCTCATGTTCTTATCACCTGTTTCCATGGAGACCAGGTAAAGCTAGTCAATAAATCAATTCCTTGTTACAATTCTTAGGTGCAGGTAACTACTCTTATGGTCCTACAGCTGGCCATAAAATGGCAGTGACGCACTTATAGAGTCCAGGTTAACAATTTGGAATAGAGACTGAGAATGAGCCAGCTGAACAGTGTGGTGATCTAAACCTAACATGTGGGTGGATCTCAGAAAAGTGATTGCTTTGCTTGTATTCCAAAGCACTCACATAAGTTTAATTAAATTCATAATAGGGGTCTTCAGTTAAAATAATAATAATCACACCGGATTTGTTTATTCCTTTAATGTGTTGCTGTCAATGTTGTTTTCTTAGCACCCACTTGCACA
>NW_024472044.1:0-3000 GCF_017654505.1 Polyodon spathula | reverse complement strand
AGTGCTGTTGAACTTTCTATAATTCTAGAGCAGAGCATCACCTGAATGAAGCTTGTGCTTTTAATGAAGAACAGATAGTTAGCTCCATTGAAACCTACTGTGTATGTCAGCATTCCTAGCAACGCCTGGACGTGTGCAATGCCATTAACATGAGGTGTGATAGAGTTCAGCTTTCCTTGCAGCTCACATGGCTGGGCATGTGGAGGCATTGGTTTTTGCTCTTAAGAGCCTGTCCGTTCCAAATAAGGAATACTGCACCATCTTGGATGTGGAAAAACAACTGGATCACCTTTTATTGGCCTTTTTATGCGGACAAGTGTTGGCTTGATCAGGTGCTATGGAACTTGTAACAGAAGAGTACCGTAGTTCACTGTAGTCCCCTTATTAAAGAGCTTCTCATAACCACCCAAATAAGGGACACTGACAAAAAAATGCAAACCCTGTGTCAATATTTCCAGCAGCCGAGAATGTTTATGTATAATATGTTACATAAACCTTGTCTCTGTTTTTTCTGTAGGTTAACCAGTCTGTTTCC
Organism: Polyodon spathula; assembly: GCF_017654505.1. Lineage (NCBI taxonomy): Eukaryota > Metazoa > Chordata > Actinopteri > Acipenseriformes > Polyodontidae > Polyodon > Polyodon spathula. The sequence continues at coordinate 2,465 of NW_024472044.1, read as the reverse complement.
CCTTTTGCAAACGTGCACTAGAGAAAATAAGCAAGCAGCTGCTCTGTCTGTTTCAATGCAAGCTCTATACTGTATTATACCATTTGTATAGGGTGTTTTTTTTTTATTCTTTAGTTTCTCCTTTTAAGTTTCTTTCAATGACAATAAACATGCAGAATGTTCAGTAACAGAGAAAAGAAAATGAGCAGGGGCCTCTCTCTTGAATGGAAACAAAATGCTAAAATTATTAAAATGATACATTTGTGGAAGATGACCGTATCGTACAGTAGTTCCTTTTGAAGTACATTTATTATAGCTTCATGTTAGGGCTCCTGTATGTTTGGATATTTGCCACATTAATGAGGTTGACTTTCAATCTTACAAAGTAAAGACCAACTTTCTAAAAAGCTACTCACTTTGTCAGTTTTCTGTTAACTCCAGCCTATAAATATATTATTTTGACAACAAATACTGTCTGTAAAGGGTTTCAAATGTTGTGCCTCGATTCTATATATGACATGTTGATGGTTCTGTGTTGCTATTAAGCTATTGTTGTTTTGTCAGTTTAACCAGTTTATCTAAAAAAAATTATAAACTGAATCTCACAAAAAACATTTATTTTGTTATGTTTTAGATTTTCAACAACAGACTAGTCTTCGTTTGTCTTGACAGTGAATACACTAATTCCCATGCAATGAACCCAATTGATTCAGATTGAATACAGAGATGAGACAGGCTAATTGCATTGTGCAGTAAAAGACTGCACATACACACAGTGAGACGCACACCTTGTTGATATACCAATGTCTTCATTTTGCAAAACTGTTTTCTTAACCGGAAAGCTTTCCCCCTCTCCTCATGCTTACAACTGACAATATTATGTTGAATAATTGCTGTGTCTATCAACATGAAATCCTTGAGCCGTACAAGGACCAGATGCCTGACATCTAATAACGAAGGTATTGCAGCGATGCCAGGCTCACACTGTGTGAAGCAGCTAATCTCTGCCACCCCTGTTGTAAAAGGTAAGTCTGCCAGAGGAGGCAAATGTTAAGTGACAGGGAAGACCTGGGAGAGCTGATAGTGTTATGTGTTAATTACAAAGGGGATGTACAGAAACAGCAGTAGCAAACTGGGCATTTGGGAAGGCGTTTCAACTTTGCATTTCCAAATGTGTATATTAAATTGCTTACCTATCACTATGTGTTTCATATGACTAGCATAACAATAAGTGCAACATAAACTCCCAGAGCCTTATATGGGATAAGCTTTTCAAGCTTCAGCGACTCTATTCTCAATGAACATGAAAGACAAATGCTACTGTCTGAGATCCAGTGCTTGTATTTAGTAAGCACGCATACATACATTTCCCATTCTGAAATGTGTGTTCACATTTGATCCAAAAGTATATGTTTTATCAACAGAGAAAGTGAGAATGTTCTTAGATTCAAATGTCTTTGCCCCATCTTGTATACAATATTTAACTGTATCCACTATGTACACATTATTGACTGTCACATGTTAATTAAAAACTGGGCAGCCAAGATTCAGGTAACAGATTTCTTAAATGTATGGTGGTTTATACAAGGTTAATGATAAAGAACCTTATAGAACTGAGACCATTCTAAGTTTTGAGAACTACTTTTTTATAAGTGCATTTTATAAATATGGTCATAAGCAATGGATTTTAAGTTGCTCTTCATCATATGTTACCCTAAAGATGGTGTAAACTTAATGTAACATGGGTATAATTGTGTCTTTTTGGAAGACTAGTTACTGCAATTTGAAATCACAATTGCAGTATGTTGGTAACTACAGGCAACAACAGTCTTTCAGGAAGCTGTCTGTCCAAATAACGTCTTTCCTGAAGGGGGGTATGTTTGCAGTTCTGGTTTTTCCAAGTAGCCATTCACTTATTCTTATATAATATGACCATTTGAGAAGCCTGTGCCCATTTTCCTTGTTACAGCTGTCTTTTTTTCTTTACACAGGCCAAATTGTTTGTTTTCTTGTGGTTTTGCTTCCTGTGCACTGAACACATATATGAAAGTGTCTGTCGTAACTGCCTTCAGACCAGTTAAGGTGATCAGTGTCTTGATTTGGTTACTAAAATCACCATTAACCATGCAGCAGCATGTGTTGTGTCTTCTGTGTCTCATCAATATGTCATAGAGAGTAGCATCCTCTTTAAATGGCATGACCCTCTTATGTCGCTGCATTGTCCTTTTACAGCATTGCAGTTCTGCAAACACTCCATATTCCTTTTAGGCGTAACTTCATTTCTTTGTGTACGTTTGACAGTAGTGCTGCCCTGATTGATTTCTCTGAGTAATGGTTAGGCAGCATTCTAATATCCGGTATATAATCAAGCACTGCTCTTTAATTGCTGAGGTCTGCTGTAAATATGAGGTCCAGCATTCTGTCCATAGCTCTGTTGCTGTAAATAACGACATACGACATATATCCAGACCATAAGCAGGGTATAT
>NW_024472043.1:0-9000 GCF_017654505.1 Polyodon spathula | reverse complement strand
GAGCCAAAATATCAAATAAAAGAACATTTAAAACTGGGGGGGGGGGGGTTGCTCCCTTAGCTAGCTAGGAGCCAAAGTAACAAAGAAAAAGAGAATTGTATAAAGGGATTACTAGCAGTTAATGTAACAAAAGAAAACAGAGAAACAGTGTCTAAAAAACGTTATATTAAAAAAAGTGCACAGTATATAATATAATAATTCCAAACATCCAATAGAACAAACAAATAGAAAAACACCATAAAAAAGGAAAAGTAGCAGGCCGCTGTGTAGGCCAGTCTAGCGCCCTCCTGCGGCGACCAATAGAACACCACAGTCTCACCACTGCCATCCTTGTGATTACACACTAAAAACAAATCAAGCGCTCTGTGAATACCAACCAATCACCTTCTTCCAAAGAAGGGCCCAAATCCATTCCACCCACTTCTCCAACCGATGTATTTAAATCAGGTGTCACACCCTCCAGATTAAAACATTACGTGTGACCACAACTACAGTAATAATAACAACACAAATCCCTCTTTAAAATGTCCTTATATGAAGAAGCACTGCCAAGAACAAACTACTTACAGACCAGAAGGATCAAAGGGTTCGGATGGATAGCCTGGCCAGCCATTAAGTGCATAGCTTATAGGTTGTGCTCCAATAAACCCCAATTGTGACCCTATTGTGTGGATCCCATTGCTTAGTAACCAGACCCATCTTAGGTAAAAAGCTTCTATTTAGTAATGTGTTCCAAGCACACAAATCATTTAAACATCTCAGTAGAGGCAGTATGCAGGTCTCCCCACCACCACACATAAATACTTCATGAGAACATGACAAAGTTTACAAACCAGAGGAGCCCGTTCAGCCCATCTTGCTCGTTTGGTTGTTAGTAGCTTATTGATCCCAGAATCTCATCAAGCAGCTTCTTGAAGGATCCCAGGGTGTCAGCGTCAACAACATTACTGGGGAGTTGATTCCAGACCCTCACGATTCTCTGTGTAAAAAAGTGCCTCCTATTTTCTGTTTTGAATGTCCCTTTGTCTAATCTCCATTTGTGACCCCTGGTCCTTGTTTGTTTCTTCAGGTCGAAAAAGTCCCTTGGGTCGACACTGTCAATACCTTTTAGGATTTTGAATGCTTGAATTAGGTCTCCAGGTAGTCTCCTTTGTTCAAGACTGAATAGATTCAATTATTTTAGCCTGTCTGCATATGACATGCCTTTTAAACCCAGAATAATTCTGGTCGCTCTTCTCTGCATTCTTTCTAGGGCAGCAATATCCTTAGACAACTCTGCTTTGTACTTTCACAAAGATGACAGCTCCAGTCCGTCTATACATGCAGTATTAGAACAACACAACTGTAATAAATGCTATTGACAATAGTGTAAGGTACAGTATATATATATATATATATATATATATATATATATATATATATATATATATATATATATATATATATATATATATATATATATATATATATACTTGTCTTGCACGTTGGGGCTGAGCACACATTTGAAACATAAGTATGTGCTCTTGGTCTGGAATACTATTTAATTAGCTATGTCAATACATCACTGTGCAGCATTTGTTTTAATGTAAAGATAAGCACATTGCTTTTCACATGCATTGCATTATGGGACACTGCATACATCCCTACTTTAAACCCCAGACCCCATGCTAAACCTCATGGGAAACAATGTAATGTTTTATTAATTTCATTGTATATTCTGGTTTGCATATGCCTTTCAACTGACTTCAGTGATATGTCAGACTTAAAAAAAGTTTGGCCCAAGCTTCCATGTCGCTCCTCTATAAATCCTGACTGGTTCTTACTGTCACCTGGGGCACTGCCATGAATCAGCAGCTTTGGCAGAGTTTCGTGATCATGCAAACTCTCTGATTGTTTCTTCCTCGTATCTAATCACTTCATTTAGGTTAGATTTTTTTCACTTATGGTTATTATACTCATTCATATTAGTCATTGCTTCAGCATTTCAGGCCTGTGTTTTTTAAAAAGAAATCGCCAACAATAAACAATATACTAACTTCAGTTGCTTTGTTTTTCCGATGCCTTGTTTCTGTGAGTGTATTCCATTTTTAGACCCTGTTGAACATGCTGTGCACACATTTAACACAACCTGTCTGGATCTCTTTGATCAGTCACAAGACCCATCACTGGTATTTTAGCTTTCAGCTGTTATTTCTGCTTGCTCTGGAATAAACCGCTAGGAAAACATTATATTCCTTAATGTGTACCAAAAAAATGTATATAAACATTTAGGTGCAGACAGTATACGTGTTCTACCACCAGCCCAAAGAAATATAGACAGCACTGCTAGTCCTTTGTACTTTCACACAGTAAATTCAGCCTGACCCAAACCCACGTCTCCATCTCTGTCTTTAGCATCCTCACTGTGACGGCTCAGCCTCTCTGTTTTTTTATGGTATGGAGTAGATTAAAAAGCTGGTATAAATACAACATTAGAAACACACATTGCCAGTCCTGTAACTGATTTCTTTTGAAAACAATACAGAAAGATCCAGTGACCAGTACAAACATCAGCATGAAATGTGAACCATAACGATCCAATGATTAAAAAGGTCTTTCCAACAAAAAAGAAGAATCGTTCACCAAAACGAGACACAGAAGTATTACTTTCTTTCTTTTTTTCTTTCTCTTCAGCACCAGTGATTTCTGAAAGTCCTGTGTTGTCAGATGCTTTGACTGGTTCTTGTAAAATTGTCAGGTGTGTTCTGTACCTGGACCTGCTTCCACTGCCAGTGCAGAGACTTTGATAATTGAAACAACGTTTATTTTCATAATAAGTAAAGTTTTACTGTTACCTACTCTAAATATCACTTGTAATACTTTCTGATGATGCTGAAACTATTACAATTTTTTTGAATGCTCCATTTTTACACAAGCAGTCTTCTGATTTACTATAGGAAATGTGCATCTGTTCACATGTAGTTTATATTGAGTTATTAATCAAATAAGACAGGTCAGGCTGGGAGGCAAGGATAAAAGTGGCTTTAAAACAACACAATGACAATTCCATCCCAAGACGTCTTGCCTGTTACAATCTGTGCATATTTTTAAACAAATCAAGCAAATAAAAAAAAAAAAACCTGAAGGAGACAAGGATAGCAGGGGTGTGCATGAACCCAAACTCTGAATCCTCACACATTTGAGAATAATTGTCTGGGTGGCTTAAAATAGACTATGTCATTCTAAATACATGGTGATGTTGACTGATGACTGCTGATCATTGTTCATTGGGTGTGATGACAAATTGTGACACTTTGACACTGTGGACAGACAATCTGTGTGGACAGGTGAAAAAGCTTTTAGGAAAGGCTTCTCTTTCTCAATGTGTACCAAGCACACATGTGATTTAAATATTTAGTTAGAGGCAGTATAGAAGTGTGTCCACCACCACACAGAAATGCTGTAAAGACAAGTAAAAAAGACAACAGAAAAGAAGAATAGTTTACCAATACGAGACATTAACCCCCTTTTGAGAAGTATTACCAATAGTGTTCTGTATCTGGACCTGCTTCCATTGCCAGTGCAGAGACTGATAAATTAAATACCCTTTATTTTCATGGAAAACTGATTATTTTTCTAGATAGCCAGTACATATTCTAGTCAGTTTATAGCAAGACACTTTTGAAGAATTGAACCCTTATATTTAAGGTCTCTTTCCCGTCCCATCTCCAGTCTCCCTTTTCTCTTGCCTGCATTCTCTCTTTACAAGGGTGGTATACATACAGCATTAGAACAATACAACTGTAATAAATGATATTGCTTCTTGAAAAAAACTACAATAAATCACCAGTAAACATCTCCAAAGTCCGTTAACTTCAACTGCTTTCTCCTCTCGACTCTTACTAGTGTGCCAGGATTCTGAGTGTAGAGGCCGCTTGGCCAGACGGCATCAGAAGATCTAGAATGCCCTTTATTTTCATGGAAATGAAAAAGAAAACTCTCCTGCTCAATTATTTTGTCAGATAGCCAATACATATTCTGTCCCTCAGTTTATAGCAAGACGCTTTGAAGAAGGGAACCCTTTTATTTATGTACTTTGCTTTTTTCCTGATTCATTGTATTATGCAATTCATGTATTTAAATAAATGGATAAATAAATACCACTATGAAAGGCGCTATATAAAATAAAGATTGATTGAATAATGCATTGAATGGTTCTCAGACTTGCAGCTATAAGCCCCTGTTAATTTCTAAACGGCATCTGTGGCTGTTGTCCTACAATATATGCAGGCTATAGAGCAATTCTTTATACTGGATACTTTGAAATGTTGAAAACAGGGCATGGTTTTCCTGATTCAGTCACCCAATCACATAAGATGGCCTGCCTATTGCGTTGCTGAGAGGTACATTTTTCAAGTCACATACTGCATTCCGTTTCATCTTTTGGTCACTCAACAGAAAACCAGTCATCAGATCAGAGGAGCTGCTAAAATGAACAGACTCTTCTTGCTTAATGCATTGTTCTTCATTGCATGTAAGTGTGAACCTGTTTATTTATTCATTTCATCAGTACACTACATCAAACAGAAAACCATTTTAATATGACATACATTTATTTTCCTACAGAAATATTTAATTTGTAAATTAAGCAAATGGTCAGACACAAAAACAGCAGCCAGCTCTTTAGTAAAATTTTATCTTGCATTTATTCTTTGTTTGTAATTTGTATAAAAATGAAAGGAATCTGAAACTGCGCTGACATCCAATTCTACAAAATAAAATATGTGAAACATTAAAGGAGTCTCATCCCTGTGCAGGTATTATTAATAATGAAAACAGCTCCCGCTAACTCGCTAATCCGAACATACTAGGACTGAACCTTGTTTAGATTAGTGATTTGATTAGTCCTGATCGCAATCTGTGCCATGCTAGAATATCTTGTCTAGTCATTGTTTTATGTTTTCGATACTCAGATACTTTAAGACTAAATGCCTGAAGATCCTCACAGTCATGTTTTGTAATTTACAGATGAGATTCCAGCACAGCGTGTTGTCCAGCCACGTCTAACAGTGACAGCCCAGCTTGGAGAGTCTGTGACCCTGGAGTGCTCTGTATCTGTCACTCAGCACAGCACTCAGGCTTGGTTCAAGCAAATCATTGGACAGCCTCCTTTGTGTATACTAACAGTTTATGGAGAAGCAGAGCCTACCTTTTATGAAGAATTTGTTAATAAATCACGTTTCCAAATGAAAAAAAACATCAACAGTTTTAACCTCACAATTTTAAAGACAAACTCATCAGATATGGCTGTGTATTACTGCGCAGCACTGAGAGACAGGACATTGTTTTTTGGGACTGGAACTGCACTCCTGCTTAAAGGTAAACTCAAAGGTTAATTAAAATATCTGTTATTTTAAAATGTTTTAAAACTGAAATATGTTTTATCTGCACTCCTCACAGTCAGTGCATGCCATGTATATTATCATTTCTCTTGACAAAAAAAAATAAGCACATTTAATTTAAGAACGAGAGGAGGCCATTTGGCATAAAATATGATTATAAATAGACCTTAGAGAAAAAAGCGTGCAGGACTAAATGCAGCCAGGACAAGTTAGTCAAGCTAGAGTTACAGCAATCGCTAAATGACTTGAAGAAATACAAATTGAGCATTTTGTAATTACTTTGTAATATTGACCTTTATACTAGTAATGTGTCATTAGGATGTTGCTGTAAGCTTCTGTTCCTTGCTAATAATGATCACAATATGTAATAACACATTCATAAATGTGTTATAAATGGATCCATAAACTAAAGTGCAATCAAACTAAAGTTCAATTCCCCGTCTGTTGATCTTGTCCGTATTGTTGTCTCAGACATCTTTTAATACAAAGAATACCCAAGTGCAGCCAGACCCTCAAGAGAATATTCTATCCTGGGTAATGTTAAATGTAATAATCGCTGTTATTAAACAATATTCAGGGGTTTGTGCTCAGCATTGCATTGAAACAGTCTGCTTGGTGATCTTGTTGTGGCAGCAATGCTCTCTCCGTTACCATTCTAGTATTCATGGACATGGGCTTGAATCCCTCATTTATTCAGTAAACTGATCAGAACTAATCTTTATAATTATTTAGATTAGTTCATCTTTAATTAACCCCTTCATCAAACGTAAAATCTGCGGCACAAATCCCAGCAACCGAAGCACATAAATGTGGTGATCTTAAAATGTATATTTTAACACTCTTTATTGTATAAAATGTATTTTGAAGTCCTAGCTTTATACACAGTTATAGTCAAAAGTTTACATACCCCAATGGAAATTTATAATTTCTAGAAATTTCTGAAAAACGAAGAATTTTAGGAAAAATCTTTTGTAGCAAAAGTTTTGCTTTTGTGGATGAGGAAAAAAGAAATTACAAGAAATAGTCTAAAATGATTTATTTCAGCAATTTATTTGCAAAACTCAAAAAATGCAAATGACGTAAAACTAAGATTCTTAATACAGTTCTGCTATATTTACAGATATGTCTATTGATTATTCTACATTATAATTATTGTATTGTTTAGTATTAACTACACTAGACTATTATTGTGCGTGTTTACAGCAAGCGTACAATAATATAAAAGATCTCTGTGCTTCATACATGACACAGGTGAATAACCTTTCCATGTTCAAAACTGACTGCCAAAGAATATAAAACAAATCATCGAGAGTAACCTGTGAGCAATCCATGCTGGTATTATTGTATCGTTTTCTTCTAAGAATACAGTATGCCTCATTCTTACTGAATACACACTGGGCTCGCCTTCCATATAGAATTACATTTTGTGGCAAAAAGCTATGTTTATTGATATTTACCAAACCCAATTCTGATGACTGAAACATTCATTTAATTGTCTTTTTTAATGGAGATAGTCATTATTTATTTGAATCTGTATGTTGGCTTAGCATAAGGGTTGAATGGTTTGTGTATGTGGGCCATGGTGTATATTAATTTAAAAATATACATATTCATGAATACCTTCCTGGCTGTGGTTAGGTGTTGAATCCAGAGGAGGGATTCTTCAGCCTCCTCTCTCTGAATCGATGCAGTCTTACTATTGTGCACTGGTGACATGTGGGGAGGACAGTACTGGAAATGGAACTGAGGAGGACAGTAAGGGTGAGCTTTAGTTTTTTCTTGCACACTGCCATGCTAAAAAAATAACATTGCCACTAAAAAAACAAACAAAAAACATTAACACAGAAAGATGAGAAACCTAGGCATAATTCCATTCTCCAGGAAAAGCATTTCAGCTGTGTCACAGAGAATTTTCAAATACTGCTGTATGCAACTGCAAAATGAAGGGTGCTTTTCAAATGTATCAAACACCTTGCAAAATAAAACAACACACATCAAACAGAATCTTTAACTTAAATACAATCACTCTGCTAAACTTTAAACATATGTGTCATTGTTAGACGGTTTATGTTTATTATATATATATATATATATATTGTTATATATATATATATATATTATAATATATATATATATATATATTGTAAAATAAGATTGCAACTCACACACGTTCGTTGCCCCTTTAAAAACGTAGACCCAGGACACAGAGTTGCATTTTAAGCTCTTGCGCGCTATTTTTAATAACACAATAAACAAAATAAACAAAGACAAAAGAAACACCTAGCCCCTGTGGAGCGCTAACTAAACTTGCAGGAACAGCCCTGTGTAACCCAGGACAGCGAAGCTCTTTGCCCAACACAATACCAAACACACAGTTAAACACACGAGTACACACAGTAGCACTAGTGACTGCTCGGCAGCAAGGCAAGCACCTTGCTGCTTCCTTCTACACAGCAGCCCCGAACAAACTGGCTGTACTCTTTTTAAACTCTGCACCTGGCACTAATTCACAATAATTCCCAGGTGTGGGTGATAATTAAAGGATACATTAAATTAAACAATTAACAGAAATGTTAATTGCATATGTTTTGGGGCAGGGGAAACTATTAACCCCTTCCCTGCCGTATTACTGTGTGTGTGTATATATATATTATATATATTTAGCATACTGCTAAAGCAACACTCGAGTGGTTTAACATTGAAATGTCTTGGAATGGCCTAGTCAAACCCCAGACTTCAATCCAATTGAGAATCTGTGGTATGACTTAAAGATTGCTGTACATCAGCGGAACCCATCCAACTTGAAGGAGCTGGAGCAGTTTTGCCTTGAAAAATGGGCAAAAATCCCAGTGGCTAGATGTGCCAAGCTTATAGATACATACCCCAAGAGACTTGCAGCTGTAATTGCTGCAAAACGTGGCTCAACAAAGTATTGACTTTCGGGGGGTGAATACTTATGCACGCTCAAGTTTTCAGTTTTTTGTATTATTTCTTGTTTGTTTCACAATAAAAAATATTTTGCATCTTCAAAGTGGTAGGCATGTTATGTAAATCAAATGATACAAACCCCCAAAAAATCCATTTTAATTCCAGGTTGTAAGGCAACAAAATAGGAAAAATGCCAAGGGGGGGTCAATACTTTCGCAAGCCACTGTATGTGTATATATATATATATATATATATATATATATATATAATATATATATATATATATATATATATATATATATATATATTAGGGCTGTCAATTAATCGCTGTTAATTTCTGCGATTAACCCATTGATGTTTTTGGTGATTCTTTTTTTTTTTTTTAATGTGTGTTAATTGCATTGCTGTAGCAAAATTGGATTGAGTGTCTGAGTGCAGTTATTGTTTAAATAGAAAGTTAGTCACTAAACTGCATAATGGAGCAAAGCACTACAAATGAATGGAGGGTTTGTTTTTTGGGGTTTTTTTTAGGTTCTGACGGCTCACTGGACAGAAAGATATTTACTTGTCTACTGTCAAAGTGAGTTCCAGCATCACACACAGTGTCACACACAGGTAACATCTAGTCTGCTGAGTGCTAAACACGCCTTCACTTCTCAAAATACACTAGCAGCTCTTCTGCTACAGCAAC
>NW_024472042.1:0-10000 GCF_017654505.1 Polyodon spathula | reverse complement strand
AATACAACAACAAAATAAACCCACCTGTTTAGACAGAAAGTCAGGATCACTATAAGCCAATCAATCAAGCGAAGTAGGATAATATAAGCAGGCTGCATAGCTGCTTTTTTCTTGTGCGCGTACTCTGTAAAGCCTACCATTTATTCTATTAGTCTGCAGGTTTTGGGTATGGCAATGTTTTTGTGCTTACTGTAGCTACATATTTATAATTGTATTTAAAAAAAATATATATTATTTCAGTTCACACTCACATTTAAAAATAGATTTCCTATTTGTTGTGTTTTCTGATCTCTGTGTGCTGCTGATCATGCTTGAACAGCATATTTTATTGTACTGGTTGTATTTGTAATTTCTAAATTATTTGGTGACGGTCTCAATGGGTAAACTTTCTGGTTGAATAAATATGATATATAAAATAATTATATATATATATATATATATATATATATATATATATATATATATATATATATATATATATATATATATACACACACACACACACACTGACACACTGACACACTGCTGTGCATAAGTCTTATACATTTTCAGCAAGTACAGAGAAACCTCATCTGTAATTGACAAACCCAGGCCTGGAAGACACAATAGCTGTCGAACAAGGATGAGCAATACTTGAAGATAATATCCTTTAGGAATAGAAAGAAGACAAGTGTTAAATTGACAAAAGAACTGGCAGAAGACACAGGGGTTGTCTTGTGAATACTCCCATTCTGATGCAGAAAAGTCACTTTACCTGTAGTCGATCTGAAGAAGATCCACTTGTACTTTTGAAATGTAAATAAATAAATGGGATGGTTTCATCGTTGTATTTTAAAGCACAGGTCTGCAATGTATTTTTTAAGCTATCACAGTATTATTATTATTTATTTTTTCAAATAGTTTGACACAATTGGGGCTACCATGGAGAATAACTCCAACTAGTCTCGCTTTTACATGAAGGGATGAAAACTAAATACACATGGTCTATGGGTAGAGTTGTACACAGTTGTGTTTTTTATATAGTTTTATATAAGATGGATGTTGAGTGTTTAAAGTTGAACATTCTCTAAATACAATACAGTACGTCACTTTCATAGTGTAAGTTAGCTTTCATTTCTCTTCATATCTTCAGTTTCATACAATATCAATACATTAATAAATATATGAATAATTTATTGTATTTAAAAGCATAGGAATGCAATGTATTTATTAAGGCATTAACGTTTTTTGGTTTTTTTTTTATTTCCAAAGTAGCCTAGTTTGACACATTTGGGGCTACCCCAAGAATAATTCAAACTCAGATCTGTAATTCAAAGCAGTCTCACTTTGATGTCACAGGATGGTCGGATCTTACAGCATTGGATATTCTTCATCTTTGGGTACTCTTCATTTTCTGCATCACGATGGGAGCATTCACAAGACAACCCCAAGCAGAGCACGAAAATATTTCGGGGTTCTAAAAAATGTCAAATGCTTAACATATGCATCATGTTTATAGCACACATTTCTACATAATATTCAAAGTCATAGAAAAGGAATTAGGTAAAAAAAAAAAGAGGGGGGGGCTGCTGTTACTGCTGTATTTAGTGAAATGCAAGAAACATGTAATAAATGTAGATTATTGATGTTCTGAATGTTATCTCTAACCAGCAGGATATTTCACTCCTCCTGTCATTGTGTTGTCCGTGACAAACGTCATGCTGCTGATTACAATGACTGTCCTTGTGTGCCTGCGCATCCAGGAAGGGAGATGTAAGTGCTGTTCAGGTAAGCTGAGTCAAGTGTATTTAAAGTTATATCCCATTACGTGTGTAGCCAGCATTTAATATCTCCATGTGGAGCTTTTAAGCTAAAATACTAACAATGCAGTGCAGGGCTGTTTACACACAGAAACTGGGTTTACTTCCAATAATGGGGGGACACACTGCATTCATTCTTTTATTGTTATTGCTCATAGCTGGGAGCTCATAACAAACACCAAACCTCAGGAAAAGCTCCTGATAATCTGCACTTGTACTTGTTTCCATGTGCAAGTGAACATTGTGATACGATCATTGTGGGGATTGTGCTCTGAAATGACATGATAATCATTACTAAAACATTAATAAGAGGCACAATACAAAAACTAATACATGACTGAGTCTCTCTCTCTCTCTCTCTCTCTCTCTCTCTCTCTCTCTCTCTCTCTCTCTCTCTCTCTCTCTCTCTCTCTCGTACATGCTTAACAGATCAGACCGTACAAGACCACACAAATGTTGACTCAGCAAATGATCAGGTACATTTATTCATCTTGGTACTAAAAAAAAGCATTGACAATCCATTAAAAATAATATTAATAATAGTACAATATATGTTTAAAATAACATATGTGCATAATTACATTGGAATTAATTGATACTATTGTATTACATCATGTAACAAACTGAAGGTCATTGCTGTGTAATTACACTATAAATACCACACGGAATTACCTAGTTAGTACAATGTAATTACATGTCTATGCATGCCCTACTATCTCTGCAAATAAGTGCTACACAAATATTTTATATAACTGATGCAAATGAATTAATAAGGAATTCCATTGGTATATCATGTCAAATACAAAAGTTCCATAATGGCCTCTTTTGCAGAATCAGCAAATGCTGGATTACGCTGCCTTGGATTTCAATCAGAGAAGAAATAAACCTGGAAAAAAGAAGAGAGACGTGAATAAAGAAAGTGTGTACACTGAAGTGCGAGTGCAGCAGCGGGAATAACAATCCTGTACACACTGTTTCCAAACACAGGCTGCTTTAACACTCAATCTGCAGCTATAATGCCATCCCAGTGTTAAAGCATTTCATATGCTGTGTGTTTTTACTCTGAAGCTAAACTGTGGGTATACTGTGTGTTGTATTGGGTTGATTAAACAGCAGGAACAGTGTAGGAGTGCACAGTTAAAAATGCTGCCCTGCACAAAATAACAGCATTTGCTCTAAACCTTCAATCGGGACCCAGAGTATTTAATATTGCTGCAGTCTGAATCGTTTGAATAGACCTCCAGTGCACAGAGAGCTCATCAATACTGTACTGGCATCTCATTTGAATAGACCTCCAGTGCACAGATAGCTCATCAATACTGTACTGGCATCTCATTTGAATAGACCTCCAGTGCACAGATAGCTCAACAATACTGTACTGGCATCTCATTTGAATAGACCTCCAGTGCACAGATAGCTCATCAATACTGTACTGGCATCTCATTTGAATAGACCTCCAGTGCACAGATAGCTCAACAATACTGTACTGGCATCTCATTTGAATAGACCTCCAGTGCACAGAGAGCTCATCAATACTGTACTGGCATCTCATTTGCTCTCAGGAAACTGGTTGTGTTAACAAAGAAACTCTGTGCGAGTATTATTAAATTAAAATGCTAATAAAAAATAAATAAAGAAATAATTGGAGTGAATAGAACATCGACAAACCAACGGAACACTGTTGCCAGGATCAGGATTTCTTCAGCCGAAAACCCAAAGCAAATTTAAAAACTTGATGCTTCTGAGATGACCTTTATAGGTATTCCGTCATTTTGTTGTCTACACAGATTTTATGTTTTAAGGGGACCGCTTGGCATGCTGACACTGTAGAGCCACAATGTGCTCCTTGAACTGGAACGGTCGGCTTGTTCTTACATGCAGAGAATTTGGGCTTCACAATGTTTCTGTGTAGGCCAACATGTTGAAGTACTTTACAAGAGTAACCAAATGCTTAAAAGTAAAGTTAATATCTTTAAAGAGGTTAAAACATTCATATGATCTGTTTCTCAGAAGGAATATAGTAGGCTGAGGTTAATATAATCACACAGAGGGTTGATGTTAAATATATAAAACAACATCTCTTTTAATACATGTATAAACTTGTACCGTATTGCATTGTATTGCAGCAGGGATCCCTGATAAAGGGATCTTATACACCTCGTTATATTTTAGGGGGATCTACCGTCCCTGAACTAATCTTCGTTCTTGAGAATAAACAAACCCCGACTCTGGCTACACACCCAGCCTTCTTCTTTATTCTCCGATCCTGGTTCACCCTAATGGCGATCACAGGATTCCAACAAGGTGTTCAGGTGTCTTTGTCTTGGCCAGACTACAACAAGCTCCCAGAATGCCCTTTGGTCCATATCAAAAGAGTCAATTTTTAGACCCTGTTGAACATGCTGTGCACACATTTAACACAACCTGTCTGGATCTCTTTGATCAGTCACAAGACCCATCACTGGTATTTTAGCTTTCAGCTGTTATTTCTGCTTGCTCTGGAATAAACCGCTAGGAAAACATTATATTCCTTAATGTGTACCAAAAAAATGTATATAAACATTTAGGTGCAGACAGTATACGTGTTCTACCACCAGCCCAAAGAAATATAGACAGCACTGCTAGTCCTTTGTACTTTCACACAGTAAATTCAGCCTGACCCAAACCCACGTCTCCATCTCTGTCTTTAGCATCCTCACTGTGACGGCTCAGCCTCTCTGTTTTTTTATGGTATGGAGTAGATTAAAAAGCTGGTATAAATACAACATTAGAAACACACATTGCCAGTCCTGTAACTGATATCTTTTGAAAACAATATAGAAAGATCCAGTGACCAGTACAAACATCAGCATGAAATGTGAACCATAAAGATCCAATGATTAAAAAGGTCTTTCCAACAAAAAAGAAGAATCGTTCACCAAAACGAGACACAGAAGTATTACTTTCTTTCTTTTTTTCTTTCTCTTCAGCACCAGTGATTTCTGAAAGTCCTGTGTTGTCAGATGCTTTGACTGGTTCTTGTAAAATTGTCAGGTGTGTTCTGTACCTGGACCTGCTTCCACTGCCAGTGCAGAGACTTTGATAATTGAAATAACGTTTATTTTCATAATAAGTAAAGTTTTACTGTTACCTACTCTAAATATCACTTGTAATACTTTCTGATGATGCTGAAACTATTACAATTTTTTTGAATGCTCCATTTTTACACAAGCAGTCTTCTGATTTACTATAGGAAATGTGCATCTGTTCACATGTAGTTTATATTGAGTTTTTCATCATAGAAGACAGGTCAGGCTGGGAGGCAGAGATAAAAGTGGTTTCAAAACAACACAATGACAATTCCATCCAAGACGTCTTGCCTGTTAAAATCTATACATATTTTTAAACAAATCAAGCAAATAAAAAAATAAAAAACCTGAAGGAGACAAGGATAGCAGGGGTGTGCATGAACCCAAACTCTGAATCCTCACACATTTGAGAATAATTGTCTGGGTGGCTTAAAATAAACTTCATGAACATGTCTGTAACTCTGCCTCATTCCAAATACATGGTGATGTTGACTGATGATCATTGCTCACTGGGTGTGATGACAAAATGTGACAAATTGACACGTGGACGGACAATCTGTCTGGATAGGTAAAAAAGCTTCTAGGAAATGCTTCTCTTTCTTCATGTGTACCAAGCACACACATGATTTAAATATCTAAGTAGAGGCAGTGTAGAAGTATGTCCACCACCACACAGAAATACTGTAAAGACAACTCTGCCTTGTACTTTCACATCTTAATTCAGCCAGACCTAAAACCATGTTTAAAACGTCATCAACGGTCAACAGCGCTGTGATAGCTCCAGTCTCTCTGATAATTTCAAATTTCATGAATCTCTTTACAAGGGTGGTATACATACAGCATTAGAACAATACAACTGTAATAAATGATATTGCCAAAAAAACTACAATAAACAAGTATTTAACTTCAACTGCTTTCTCTTACTTGTTTCTGAGTGTAGAGGCCGCTTGGCCAGACGGCAAGAAGATCTAGAATGCCCTTTATTTTCATGGAAATGAAAAAGAAAACAAATTATTTTGTCAGATAGCCAATACATATTCTAGTCAGTTTATAGCAAGACGCTTTGAAGAAGGGAACCCTTTTATTTATGTTGGCTTTTCTCCTGATTCATTTTTTGAAATACATTAATGAATAAATAAATAAATAAATACAATAATCAATAGTAATTACTTAATGCATTGAATGGTTCTCAGACTTGCAGCTATAAGCCCCTGTTAATTTCTAAACGGCATCTGTGGCTGTTGTCCTACAATATATGCAGGCTATAGAGCAATTCTTTGTACTGGATACTTTAAAATGTTGAAAACAGGGCATGGTTTTCCTGATTCAGTCACCCAGTCACATAAGATGGCCTGCCTATTGCGTTGCTGAGAGGTACATTTTTCAAGTCACATACTGCATTCCGTTTCATCTTTTGGTCACTCAACAGAAAACCAGTCATCAGATCAGAGGAGCTGCTAAAATGAACAGACTCTTCTTGCTTAATGCATTGTTCTTCATTGCATGTAAGTGTGAACCTGTTTATTTATTCATTTCATCAGTACACTACATCAAACAGAAAACCATTTTAATATGACATACATTTATTTTCCTACAGAAATATTTAATTTGTAAATTAAGCAAATGGTCAGACACAAAAACAGCAGCCAGCTCTTTAGTAAACTTTTATCTTGCATTTATTCTTTGCTTGTAATTTGTATAAAAATGAAAGGAATCTGAAACTGCGCTGACATCCAATTCTACAAAATAAAATATGTGAAACATTAAAGGAGTCTCATCCCTGTGCAGGTATTATTAATAATGAAAACAGCTCCCGCTAACTCGCTAATCCGAACATACTAGGACTGAACCTTGTTTAGATTAGTGATTTGATTAGTCCTGATCGCAATCTGTGCCATGCTAGAATACCTTGTCTAGTCATTGTTTTATGTTTTCGATACTCAGATACTTTAAGACTAAATGCCTGAAGATCCTCACAGTCATGTTTTGTAATTTACAGATGAGATTCCAGCACAGCGTGTTGTCCAGCCACGTCTAACAGTGACAGCCCAGCTTGGAGAGTCTGTGACCCTGGAGTGCTCTGTATCTGTCACTCAGCACAGCACTCAGGCTTGGTTCAAGCAAATCATTGGACAGCCTCCTTTGTGTATACTAACAGTTTATGGAGAAGCAGAGCCTACCTTTTATGAAGAATTTGTTAATAAATCACGTTTCCAAATGAAAAAAAACATCAACAGTTTTAACCTCACAATTTTAAAGACAAACTCATCAGATATGGCTGTGTATTACTGCGCAGCACTGAGAGACAGGACATTGTTTTTTGGGACTGGAACTGCACTCCTGCTTAAAGGTAAACTCAAAGGTTAATTAAAATATCTGTTATTTTAAAATGTTTTAAAACTGAAATATGTTTTATCTGCACTCCTCACAGTCAGTGCATGCCATGTATATTATCATTTCTCTTGACAAAAAAAAATAAGCACATTTAATTTAAGAACGAGAGGAGGCCATTTGGCATAAAATATGATTATAAATAGACCTTAGAGAAAAAAGCGTGCAGGACTAAATGCAGCCAGGACAAGTTAGTCAAGCTAGAGTTACAGCAATCGCTAAATGACTTGAAGAAATACAAATTGAGCATTTTGTAATTACTTTGTAATATTGACCTTTATACTAGTAATGTGTCATTAGGATGTTGCTGTAAGCTTCTGTTCCTTGCTAATAATGATCACAATATGTAATAACACATTCATAAATGTGTTATAAATGGATCCATAAACTAAAGTGCAATCAAACTAAAGTTCAATTCCCCGTCTGTTGATCTTGTCCGTATTGTTGTCTCAGACATCTTTTAATACAAAGAATACCCAAGTGCAGCCAGACCCTCAAGAGAATATTCTATCCTGGGTAATGTTAAATGTAATAATCGCTGTTATTAAACAATATTCAGGGGTTTGTGCTCAGCATTGCATTGAAACAGTCTGCTTGGTGATCTTGTTGTGGCAGCAATGCTCTCTCCGTTACCATTCTAGTATTCATGGACATGGGCTTGAATCCCTCATTTATTCAGTAAACTGATCAGAACTAATCTTTATAATTATTTAGATTAGTTCATCTTTAATTAACCCCTTCATCAAACGTAAAATCTGCGGCACAAATCCCAGCAACCGAAGCACATAAATGTGGTGATCTTAAAATGTATATTTTAACACTCTTTATTGTATAAAATGTATTTTGAAGTCCTAGCTTTATACACAGTTATAGTCAAAAGTTTACA
Organism: Polyodon spathula; assembly: GCF_017654505.1. NCBI lineage: Eukaryota > Metazoa > Chordata > Actinopteri > Acipenseriformes > Polyodontidae > Polyodon > Polyodon spathula. The sequence goes on along the minus strand of NW_024472042.1, from coordinate 1,856 downwards.
TACCCCAATGTAAATTTATATTTTCTGGAAATTTCTGAAAAACGAAGAATTTTAGGAAAAATCTTTTGTAGCAAAAGTTTTGCTTTTGTGGATGAGGAAAAAAGTTACAAGAAATAGATGTCTACAATTTATTTATTTCAGCAATTTATTTGCAAAACTCAAAAAATGCAAATGACGTAAAACTAAGATTCTTAATACAGTTCTGCTATATTTACAGATATGTCTATTGATTATTCTACATTATAATTATTGTATTGTTTAGTATTAACTACACTAGACTATTATTGTGCGTGTTTACAGCAAGCGTACAATAATATAAAAGATCTCTGTGCTTCATACATGACACAGGTGAATAACCTTTCCATGTTCAAAACTGACTGCCAAAGAATATAAAACAAATCATCGAGAGTAACCTGTGAGCAATCCATGCTGGTATTATTGTATCGTTTTCTTCTAAGAATACAGTATGCCTCATTCTTACTGAATACACACTGGGCTCGCCTTCCATATAGAATTACATTTTGTGGCAAAAAGCTATGTTTATTGATATTTACCAAACCCAATTCTGATGACTGAAACATTCATTTAATTGTCTTTTTTAATGGAGATAGTCATTATTTATTTGAATCTGTATGTTGGCTTAGCATAAGGGTTGAATGGTTTGTGTATGTGGGCCATGGTGTATATTAATTTAAAAATATACATATTCATGAATACCTTCCTGGCTGTGGTTAGGTGTTGAATCCAGAGGAGGGATTCTTCAGCCTCCTCTCTCTGAATCGATGCAGTCTTACTATTGTGCACTGGTGACATGTGGGGAGGACAGTACTGGAAATGGAACTGAGGAGGACAGTAAGGGTGAGCTTTAGTTTTTTCTTGCACACTGCCATGCTAAAAAAATAACATTGCCACTAAAAAAACAAACAAAAAACATTAACACAGAAAGATGAGAAACCTAGGCATAATTCCATTCTCCAGGAAAAGCATTTCAGCTGTGTCACAGAGAATTTTCAAATACTGCTGTATGCAACTGCAAAATGAAGGGTGCTTTTCAAATGTATCAAACACCTTGCAAAATAAAACAACACACATCAAACAGAATCTTTAACTTAAATACAATCACTCTGCTAAACTTTAAACATATGTGTCATTGTTAGACGGTTTATCAATATATATATATATATATATCTATATATATATATATATATATATATATATATATATATTTGGTAATAAGATTGCAAACTCACACACGTGACGTTGCCATTTAAAAAGTAGTGGTAGACCAGTCACACAGAGTTGCATTTTAAGCTCTTGCGCGCTATTTTTAATAACACAATAAACAAAATAAACAAAGACAAAAGAAACACCTAGCCCCTGTGGAGCGCTAACTAAACTTGCAGGAACAGCCCTGTGTAACCCAGGACAGCGAAGCTCTTTGCCCAACACAATACCAAACACACAGTTAAACACACGAGTACACACAGTAGCACTAGTGACTGCTCGGCAGCAAGGCAAGCACCTTGCTGCTTCCTTCTACACAGCAGCCCCGAACAAACTGGCTGTACTCTTTTTAAACTCTGCACCTGGCACTAATTCACAATAATTCCCAGGTGTGGGTGATAATTAAAGGATACATTAAATTAAACAATTAACAGAAATGTTAATTGCATATGTTTTGGGGCAGGGGAAACTATTAACCCCTTCCCTGCCGTATTACTGTGTGTGTGTATATATATATTATATATATTTAGCATACTGCTAAAGCAACACTCGAGTGGTTTAACATTGAAATGTCTTGGAATGGCCTAGTCAAAGCCCAGACCTCAATCCAATTGAGAATCTGTGGTATGACT
>NW_024472041.1:0-10014 GCF_017654505.1 Polyodon spathula | reverse complement strand
TAAAGATTGCTGTACACCAGCGGAACCCATCCAACTTGAAGGAGCTGGAGCAGTTTTGCCTTGAAGAATGGGCAAAAATCCCAGTGGCTAGATGTGCCAAGCTTATAGATACATACCCCAAGAGACTTGCAGCTGTAATTGCTGCAAAAGGTGGCTCTACAAAGTATTGACTTTGGGGGGGGTGAATACTTATGCACGCTCAAGTTTTCAGTTTTTTTGTATTATTTCTTGTTTGTTTCACAATAAAAAATATTTTGCATCTTCAAAGTGGTAGGCATGTTGTGTAAATCAAATGATACAAACCCCCAAAAAATCCATTTTAATTCCAGGTTGTAAGGCAACAAAATAGGAAAAATGCCAAGGGGGGTCAATACTTTCGCAAGCCACTGTATGTGTATATATATATATATATATATATATATATATATATATATATATATATATATATATATATATATATATATTAGGGCTGTCAATTAATCGCTGTTAATTTCCGATTAACCCATTGATGTTTTTGGTGATTCTTTTTTTTTTTTTTAATGTGTGTTAATTGCATTGCTGTAGCAAAATTGGATTGAGTGTCTGAGTGCAGTTATTGTTTAAATAGAAAGTTAGTCACTAAACTGCATAATGGAGCAAAGCACTACAAATGAATGGAGGGTTTGTTTTTTGGGGGTTTTTTTAGGTTCTGACGGCTCACTGGACAGAAAGATATTTACTTGTCTACTGTCAAAGTGAGTTCCAGCATCACACACAGTGTCACACACAGGTAACATCTAGTCTGCTGAGTGCTAAACACGCCTTCACTTCTCAAAATACACTAGCAGCTCTTCTGCTACAGCAACAATACAACAACAAAATAAACCCACCTGTTTAGACAGAAAGTCAGGATCACTATAAGCCCATCAATCAAGCGAAGTAGGATAATATAAGCAGGCTGCATAGCTGCTTTTTTCGTGTGCGCGTACTCTGTAAAGCCTACCATTTATTCTATTAGTCTGCAGGTTTCGGGTATGGCAATGTTTTTGTGCTTACTGTAGCTACATATTTATAATTGTATTTAAAAAAAATATATATTATTTCAGTCCACACTCACATTTAAAAATAGATTTCCTATTTGTTGTGTTTTCTGATCTCTGTGTGCTGCTGATCATGCTTGAACAGCATATTTTATTGTACTGGTTGTATTTGTAATTTTTAAATTATTTGGTGACGGTCTCAATGGGTAAACTTTCTGGTTGAATATATATATATATATATATATATATATATATATATATATATATATATATATATATATATATATAATACATAAACACACACACACAGACACACTGACACACTGACACACTGCTGTGCATAAGTCTTATACATTTTCAGCAAGTACAGAGAAACCTCATCTGTAATTGACAAACCCAGGCCTGGAAGACACAATAAGCTGTCGAACAAGGATGAGCAATACTTGAAGATAATATCCTTTAGGAATAGAAAGAAGACAAGTGTTAAATTGACAAAAGAACTGGCAGAAGACACAGGGGTTGTCTTGTGAATACTCCCATTCTGATGCAGAAAAGTCACTTTACCTGTAGTCGATCTGAAGAAGATCCACTTGTACTTTTGAAATGTAAATAAATAAATGGGATGGTTTCATCGTTGTATTTTAAAGCACAGGTCTGCAATGTATTTTTTAAGCTATCACAGTATTATTATTATTTATTTTTTCAAATAGTTTGACACAATTGGGGCTACCATGGAGAATAACTCCAACTAGTCTCGCTTTTACATGAAGGGATGAAAACTAAATACACATGGTCTATGGGTAGAGTTGTACACAGTTGTGTTTTTTATATAGTTTTATATAAGATGGATGTTGAGTGTTTAAAGTTGAACATTCTCTAAATACAATACAGTACGTCACTTTCATAGTGTAAGTTAGCTTTCATTTCTCTTCATATCTTCAGTTTCATACAATATCAATACATTAATAAATATATGAATAATTTATTGTATTTAAAAGCATAGGAATGCAATGTATTTATTAAGGCATTAACGTTTTTTGGTTTTTTTTTTATTTCCAAAGTAGCCTAGTTTGACACATTTGGGGCTACCCCAAGAATAATTCAAACTCAGATCTGTAATTCAAAGCAGTCTCACTTTGATGTCACAGGATGGTCGGATCTTACAGCATTGGATATTCTTCATCTTTGGGTACTCTTCATTTTCTGCATCACGATGGGAGCATTCACAAGACAACCCCAAGCAGAGCACGAAAATATTTCGGGGTTCTAAAAAATGTCAAATGCTTAACATATGCATCATGTTTATAGCACACATTTCTACATAATATTCAAAGTCATAGAAAAGGAATTAGGTAAAAAAAGAGGGGGGGGCTGCTGTTACTGCTGTATTTAGTGAAATGCAAGAAACATGTAATAAATGTAGATTATTGATGTTCTGAATGTTATCTCTAACCAGCAGGATATTTCACTCCTCCTGTCATTGTGTTGTCCGTGACAAACGTCATGCTGCTGATTACAATGACTGTCCTTGTGTGCCTGCGCATCCAGGAAGGGAGATGTAAGTGCTGTTCAGGTAAGCTGAGCCAAGTGTATTTAAAGTTATATCCCATTACGTGTGTAGCCAGCATTTAATATCTCCATGTGGAGCTTTTAAGCTAAAATACTAACAATGCAGTGCAGGGCTGTTTACACACAGAAACTGGGTTTACTTCCAATAATGGGGGGACACACTGCATTCATTCTTTTATTGTTATTGCTCATAGCTGGGAGCTCATAACAAACACCAAACCTCAGGAAAAGCTCCTGATAATCTGCACTTGTACTTGTTTCCATGTGCAAGTGAACATTGTGATACGATCATTGTGGGGATTGTGCTCTGAAATGACATGATAATCATTACTAAAACATTAATAAGAGGCACAATACAAAAACTAATACATGACTGAGTCTCTCTCTCTCTCTCTCTCTCTCTCTCTCTCTCTCTCTCTCTCTCTCTCTCTCTCTCTCTCTCTCTCTCTCTCGTACATGCTTAACAGATCAGACTGTACAAGACCACACAAATGTTGACTCAGCAAATGATCAGGTACATTTATTCATCTTGGTACTAAAAAAAAGCATTGACAATAATAATAATAGTACAATATATGTTTAAAATAACATATGTGCATAATTACATTGGAATTAATTGATACTATTGTATTACATCATGTAACAAACTGAAGGTCATTGCTGTGTAATTACACTATAAATACCACACGGAATTACCTAGTTAGTACAATGTAATTACATGTCTATGCATGCCCTACTATCTCTGCAAATAAGTGCTACACAAATATTTTATATAACTGATGCAAATGAATTAATAAGGAATTCCATTGGTATATCATGTCAAATACAAAAGTTCCATAATGGCCTCTTTTGCAGAATCAGCAAATGCTGGATTACGCTGCCTTGGATTTCAATCAGAGAAGAAATAAACCTGGAAAAAAGAAGAGAGACGTGAATAAAGAAAGTGTGTACACTGAAGTGCGAGTGCAGCAGCGGGAATAACAATCCTGTACACACTGTTTCCAAACACAGGCTGCTTTAACACTCAATCTGCAGCTATAATGCCATCCCAATGTTAAAGCATTTCATATGCTGTGTGTTTTTACTCTGAAGCTAAACTGTGGGTATACTGTGTGTTGTATTGGGTTGATTAAACAGCAGGGACAGTGTAGGCGTGCACAGTTAAAAATGCTGCCCTGCACAAAATAACAGCATTTGCTCTAAACCTTCAATCGGGACCCAGAGTATTTAATATTGCTGCAGTCTGAATCGTTTGAATAGACCTCCAGTGCACAGAGAGCTCATCAATACTGTACTGGCATCTCATTTGAATAGACCTCCAGTGCACAGAGAGCTCAACAATACTGTACTGGCATCTCATTTGAATAGACCTCCAGTGCACAGAGAGCTCATCAATACTGTACTGGCATCTCATTTGAATAGACCTCCAGTGCACTGATAGCTCAACAATACTGTACTGGCATCTCATTTGAATAGACCTCCAGTGCACTGATAGCTCAACAATACTGTATTGTTTGTTTGTCAAAGTCAGGCAGGGTTAGAGGTCTTAAACTCTGAACATGTGCATGTAACACATTCAAAGGATTCTGTTATTAAATTAATTCCTTATTTATTTTGTTCATATTGTTAAAATATTGTTTCATTTGACTATTTGTAAACTGACTATATCATATAATGCTTATGATATTAAATATATATATATTGATATTATTTTATATATATATGATATATTATATTAATATATTGACGTACCCTATCTGCATGGGAAGCTTGTGATTCATGTAAATTAGTCGTCTTTGACACAATATCTGTGACTGCTAGTTGTTTTGTTTAATATGGTTTAAGTACAGTTTGCTTGTATGGATTTTTATCATTAAGGGCTAGTTTGAAAAATGCCTATAGACACTAATTGTGGACTACCTAATGTTATTGTAGGTAAGATAGAGCAGGATTAGTGGTATTCAGGGTCTGTGAAGCCAGTCAGAAGCAGTGGTGTTGCCCTAAATCTTAAAGTACTGGAACGCCAGTTAACATATAGATTTTCCTAAAACAAATTATACAAGTACACGTTTTATGTGTACATTGCACTTGAGGCAACCTGTAATAGGTCATGCATGCGACTTTTACGATACTCCCCCTTGATGAGTGCTGTCAAATGTGGCTTGCTTTGAAGCATCTAGGGGCTAAATGTTGCCATTGATGGTTTGGTTATTTTTTGGCTATTTTTATCTTGCATGTTTTTTTTTTCTATTCTATTTAATTTCCCCCACGGAAAATAGATCGCTTCATTGGTGCCCAGGCACCTGAATTAGACCGGTTTGGCACCATATAAGCATTTTCATAATAAATCAGAAAAGATTATTTTAATATTAAGCTAATTCTTAGGTTAAGGTCCTGCCTATAGAAAATAGTGCCAGAACAGCATCCTGGCTCAACTACACCACTGGTCTTTTCAAGCAGTATTAGTCCAGTCAGAGGGGTCCGACTATCAATAGGTAGGATATCTATGGTTTTTATCAGTCTGCCATTGTCATAAACTGCTTACAAATTCTAATACATCTCTCCACAATATGCTCTCAACACATCTGTTTGTATTTTTAATGAGGGCTCCAATAAATACATTTGAAAATATAAGATGTGTGCAACTCATTTTGTAATGTAATATGAATTGAATGTCATTATTTGCCAGGGTCTGTGTAGGAGGGCTACAAACTGGTATAATACAATATAGTGCTCACCCCAGACATGCCCATGCTGCTGAGAACTAGTTCTGTTGTATAAAGGGCTCTTATAAGGGCAGCTCTGTGCAGAGTAGTTGTAGAGTTTGCTGTGCAGCTCTGAAATGTAAGGCTTGTGCAGACAAAGCACTCTTTCTATTCAATTCTACATGCTTCAAAAGTATGCCACTCGCCTAAATACTGGCTGATGATTCATTCTGGTAAAGAAATTATTTTCAAATGTTACTGCACAACAGAATGTTGTCCAACCTGGTTTTACATTTTGTTTTTATCTTTGCTTACTGTTGGTCTGCATCAACCACTGCTGCTGTGGAATAATGTGTGTTTATTTTTAATTTTTTTAACCCGGTATTGTCCAGTAACAAACACACACACATTCACTGCAGTCTGGATTGTTTTCACAAAGATCAAACCACATGCTTCAAATAAACCTTTTATTATTTTTTGTATAAACATGTGCTGATATCTGGCTGGCCTGCAGTCATTTTCCATATTCCTTACCAATCATCCATACCAAGCATTAAGACGTGATAGACGGCAGCATGACATATAGACAGTCTTCTTCTACTTTCATAAAAGCAAAACGACCTCCCTGTCAGAAAAGCAGCAGCAACAACATAGACAGTCGACCATTACTTCTCACCTGCTTTCAATAGAAGACATGAGAAAATATAAAGTGTGTATTTGTATGTGGTTAAAAAGAGTTACACTGTATTCAGTAAAAACACACAAACACAGCTCTAGCCGGGTATGAGTGTACAAACATGCTAGTCACTTTACTTGTATTTTTTTATTGATTCCCTGCTTGAATAGACACAACACTGAATTACATATTAGCCATATTCCAAAGAGCTTTGAGTAATAATTTACAATAATTACTGTGTATTTATATAGTAGTTACTTAGTACAGACACACTCATATTTACAATGTTTTGCATGATATAACCCTAACCCGATCCCTAATCCAAAACCAAACTAAACCTAACCCTAACCCCCTCACCCTAACTCTAACCTTAACCCTTTTCTGATACAATTGTGTACTTATATATATCCACTAAAAAAGGCCATTGTAAACTATGCATAATACGATTCATATTGTAATTATGTGTAAGTACACATGTGTTTACTAATTAACTACTATGTAAGTACATAGTAATTATAGACACTTAATGTAAAGTGTTACTGACCTTTCATGACATTTTTGAGCAGCTGTGTACAGTGCCCCTGATATAGTCAGCGTTTGCTCCAGTGCAAAGTGTAATAAAAACACACCCATTGTCCCATGTTTGACTGGCCTGTCCTATTGGAAGAGGGAGAATGCAGAATTGTACATTGCAGGATGAGTTTCAACCGCATCCCTGCTAAACAAGCATGCATGTGCAGCCCTCTGCCCTGCCACAGGGTCCTGCACATATTGATTTATTTTATTACTTCACTGAGAAAACAGTTGAGCTAAAGCTCCCTGTTCCATCAAAGCCGGGGGCACGGTGCTTGTTGTATGGGGGCACACAGGTCTCATAAGGTATTCAGTACTTTAACTCCTCTTCGTATCACTTGTAATACTTTCTGATTGTGCTGAAACTATTTCAAGTGTTGTAATGCTCCATGTTTACACTAGCAGTCTTCTGATTTACTATTAGGAGATGTGCAGTTTATATAAGAATAATAGCATTACAACCTGCAGTAGATATATAAGATCATCTTTTTGTAACTATATATGTTTATTTAGCTTCACATTTACCACCTCCTGAGACAGAGCCTTCCTGCAGCTTCTCAGAATACACATGCACCTGAGTATCAGTGTTAATCCACACTGGGTTAGAGATCTCAATCTTACTTCTTGCAGCTTCTCAGAATACACATGCACCTGAGTATCAGTGTTAATCCACACTGGGTTAGAGATCTCAATCTTACTTCTTGCAGCTTCTCAGAATACACATGCATCTGAGTATCAGTGTTAATCCACACTGGGTTAGAGATCTCAATCTTACTTCTTGCAGCTTCTCAGAATACACATGCACCTGAGTATCAGTGTTAATCCACACTGGGTTAGAGATCTCAATCTTACTTCCTGCAGCTTCTCAGAATACACATGCACCTGAGTATCAGTGTTAACCCACACTGGGTTAGAGATCTCAATCTTACTTCCTGCAGCTTCTCAGAATACACATGCACCTGAGTATCAGTGTTAATCCACACTGGGTTAGAGATCTCAATCTTACTTCTTGCAGCTTCTCAGAATACACATGCACCTGAGTATCAGTGTTAATCCACACTGGGTTAGAGATCTCAATCTTACTTCCTGCAGCTTCTCAGAATACACATGCACCTGAGTATCAGTGTTAATCCACACTGGGTTAGAGATCTCAGTCTTACTTCAAACATTTCAGTGAAACACATTCCAAAGATATTGCTATTAAATTAACTCCTTATTTCTCTTGTCCTATTGTTATTTTGTATTGTATGCCCACTTTTATACTGCTAGATCATTGTTTGAATTGTATTCAATATTGTACAATTATCACCTCATGGTCATGTTTTACTTTTAAGTTTATTGTAATTTGCACTGACTATTAACTTATCAACTGATGTGACTACTTTGTTACTTTGTCATGTGCTTTGTTTGAGTATTTGTTTTGTTTTAAAATGGTTTAATCACAGTTTGGTTTTATGCATTTTTATCATTAAATGATAATTATATTTCATATAAATACATATGTGGGACTTATGCAACTTATTTTATTATTTTAGCGTGAAATAAATGTGTAAGTCTGTCAGTGGGAGTGCTATATGTTGGTATCACATAGCATAGCTGGACAGATTGTACTACAGCTCTCAAATTCAGCGGCTGTGGACACAAAGCACTCACTCACCCTTCTTGTCAATTCTACATACTTCAAAAATGAGTTCCAGCAGTGTAATGTTTAGCTTCTGGTTTCATTCTCTTCTTCAGTTTCTCAAGAGATTTACTTTGAAAATACAGCTTGCAAATATTGTTGACTTACATCAACCTACATGTTAAAAAAAAAAAAAGAATGTGCACAGTAACACACACATTTACTGCAGTCTGGTTTGTCGCTATGTTACAAGACCAAACCGCATGCTTAGTGTAAAACCATTTTTTCTTGACCAACATGTACTTGTATCCGGTCTGCAGTTAATTTTCCATAAGCCTTATCAGTCATCAGCCTTCTCATATCACAATATAGACAGCAGACTATCAGTTCACACCTACTTTCAAAAGAAACATATTTGTGTTTGTTTTTCCATTTGTGTGTGGCACTAAAAAAAGTTATAAGGTATAGAGTTAAAAAAAATAAAAGAGAACACAAACGGAAGCCTGGTATGAGTGTAATAAGGTACATATATTTTATTTTTTTTAAATGCATAAAGGTTTTAGTGATTATTTTAAAACTTGTATACTCCATAATTTGTTCTGAGCAACTATAGTATTTTACATAGTAAAGAGTAAGTGTGAAATGCATGTCAATGCATTTTGTGCACAACCTCTTTTAAAAAGAACTGATGCCATTCTGTTGGCACTATACTATATTTCAGTTTAATTGAGACTTGTCAGCAGATGTGCATATTTAAACAGCACTGAATGTATGAGCAGTCCAGTGTGTGGCAAGACTTTGCCTGGATGTTGTACTGGTTGGGATTGTATTTCAGTGTCCTCTTGCACCAGACTTTGCCTGGATGTTGTACTGGTTGGGATTGTATCTCAATGCCCCTCTTGCACCAGGGCACTCTTGTAAACAATGTGGAAACCCACTGGAGTGTCCAAGAACCCAGACTCTGAATCCACACATATTTAGGGGCAATTGTGTTGTGGCTTAAAAAGACACACATAAATATATCAGTGTATCCCGCTAGCCCTTAGTTAGTAGTGTTTTTTGTTACTATGAAAGAGAAAGGGGGTTGATTTATTGGATCTGAACTCCAATGGTGCTCAATATTTGCTATTAAAATAAATGAAATGGGGCCTATACTGTCTTTTAACCCTAGAACCATCCTGGTTACATTCATACCTGAATCCCCAGCTGGCGGTCATTATGACAGTTACACTTTAAACAACATCGATATTAAAATGAAAGACAAACTACTTAAACAACATCGATATTAAAATGAAAGACAAACTACTTAAACCACATCGATATTGAAATGAAAGACAAACTACTTAAACCACATCGATATTAAAATGAAAGACAAACTACTTAAACCACATCGATATTAAAATGAAAGACAGACTACTTAAACAACATCAATATTGAAATGAAAGACAAACTACTTAAACAACATCGATATTAAAATGAAAGACAAACTACTTAAACAACATTGATATTAAAATGAAAGACAAACTACTTAAACAACATCGATATTAAAATGAAAGACAGACTACTTAAACCACATCGATATTAAAATGAAAGACAGACTACTTAAACAACATCGATATTAAAATGAAAGACAAACTACTTAAACAACATCGATATTAAAATGAAAGACAAACTACTTAAACCACATCGATATTGAAATGAAAAACAGACTACTTAAACCACATCGATATTAAAATGAAAGACAAACTACTTAAACCACATCGATATTAAAATGAAAGACAAACTACTTAAACCACATCGATATTAAAATGAAAGACAAACTACTTAAACAACATCGATATTAAAATGAAA
>NW_024472040.1:0-4000 GCF_017654505.1 Polyodon spathula | reverse complement strand
GACAGACTACTTAAACAACATCAATATTGAAATGAAAGACAAACTATTGAAAACAGCTCAAAAGTTTTATTTAAGCACATCATATCAAACATCTGCACAGCTGAAACACTATTTAAATGAACAATTAAACATAAAGGGGTTACTTTTCTAATTTACCAGATATAAAGCACTATTTCAAAAAATGATAAACTATAATAAAATAAACAGGTGTAAACATACAAAACTGTAAAAAACAAATTTATTTCTAAATTTAAAATTAAAGTAACATGTGTTCTCTTGCGTGTGTGTCACTCGGTGCAGCACTGAATCCAGGTTGAGCTGCAGCAGCCTGCTGCTTTGCAGTTTTCTGATCTAAAAGTTTTTGCCGAAGCACTGTAGCTTCAAGATGAAATCTCTCCTACTGATATATTCTCCGGTGCATTCCTTGTACAAAACAAAATAATTGATGGCTGCCAGGTCCAGTAGATATAATAACAGACTTGTATATATAAAAAAAAATAGAAAATTGTAGGTTATATTCAAAATAAAAGGTGCTGGATTTAATTGTAGCTCAGTTTTATGACAGCTACTTTACTCATCATGTTATCTTGTATGTTTCATAAGAGACCAATAAATACACTGGATATCATACAAATCAGCTGTGTTATCCCCTTTCGTGATAAGCCACAAACCAGGTACCTCAGAAAAGCTATTTTAGCTATAATTTTTAAAAATTGACCAGTTCACAAGGTTACTGTTACTGTATAAAACAACACTGCATAGGATGCATTTTTATAAAACCTCTATATTTATACAGGCATGTTTTACATGAGACATTTACAGGGTGAAGCGCCATAACAATGAAGTCAGTCCCAGGAAATGCTGTATAAAGCAGCTGAAATGCACATTCAAGGACTCCTTTAATCTTTCAGAGAGAGAAGACTGACAAAGTGTCCCAACCCTGCATTAAAAAATATGAATTGACAGTGTGTGAGCCTGCATTCCACTGGTAGCAATGACAGTGTGTGAGCCTGCATATCCCTGATAGCAATGACAGTGTGTGAGCCTGCATATCCCTGATAGCAATGACAGTGTGTGAGCCTGCATATCCCTGATAGCAATGACAGTGTGTGAGCCTGCATATCCCTGATAGCAATGACAGTGTGTGAGCCTGCATATCCCTGATAGCAATGACAGTGTGTGAGCCTGCATATCCCTGATAGCAATGACAGTGTGTGAGCCTGCATATCCCTGATAGCAATGACAGTGTGTGAGCCTGCATATCCCTGATAGCAATGACAGTGTGTGAGCCTGCATATCCCTTATAGCTGAGCCTGCATATCCCTGATAGCAATGACAGTGTGTGAGCCTGCATATCCCTGATAGCAATGACAGTGTGTGAGCCTGCATATCCCTGATAGCAATGACAGTGTGTGAGCCTGCATATCCCTGATAGCAATGACAGTGTGTGAGCCTGCATATCCCTGATAGCAATGACAGTGTGTGAGCCTGCATATCCCTGATAGCAATGACAGTGTGTGAGCCTGCATATCCCTGATAGCAATGACAGTGTGTGAGCCTGCATATCCCTGATAGCAATGACAGTGTGTGAGCCTGCATATCCCTGATAGCAATGACAGTGTGTGAGCCTGCATATCCCTGATAGCAATGACAGTGTGTGAGCCTGCATATCCCTGATAGCAATGACTGCATATCCCTGATAGCAATGACAGTGTGTGAGCCTGCATATCCCTGATAGCAATGACAGTGTGTGAGCCTGCATATCCCTGATAGCAATGACAGTGTGTGAGCCTGCATATCCCTGATAGCAATGACAGTGTGTGAGCCTGCATATCCCTGATAGCAATGACAGTGTGTGACTGCATATCCCTGATAGCAATGACAGTGTGTGAGCCTGCATATCCCTGATAGCAATGACAGTGTGTGAGCCTGCATATCCCTGATAGCAATGACAGTGTGTGAGCCTGCATATCCCTGATAGCAATGACAGTGTGTGAGCCTGCATATCCCTGATAGCAATGACAGTGTGTGAGCCTGCATATCCCTGATAGCAATGACAGTGTGTGAGCCTGCATATCCCTGATAGCAATGACAGTGTGTGAGCCTGCATATCCCTGATAGCAATGACAGTGTGTGAGCCTGCATATCCCTGATAGCAATGACAGTGTGTGAGCCTGCATATCCCTGATAGCAATGACAGTGTGTGAGCCTGCATATCCCTGATAGCAATGACAGTGTGTGAGCCTGCATATCCCTGATAGCAATGACAGTGTGTGAGCCTGCATATCCCTGATAGCAATGACAGTGTGTGAGCCTGCATAACCCTGACAGCAATGACAGTGTGTGAGCCTGCATATCCCTGATAGCAATGATCGTGCTACTGCATACACACGTGACGCACATATAAAATGTTCATATTTGTTCTTGATCATGGAAGTGAGCTTGTCATGCATACCATTTTATTACATTATTGCCATCTTGCAAAGGTAATGATAATAAGAGGTAAGACAATGGATTGGTTAACAATTTGAATCAAGTGTCTCTAATTACTCTGTATTTCCATAGTAATTACCTAGTAAATACATTTCAATGTTATTATGCATAGTTACAATGTAATTAATGTGTAAATACTTTTTGCATGGGTATAATTTACTAACCCTAATTGTATTTCTATCCCTAACTGTAAATGTAACAATGTAACTATGCATAGTTCAATGTAATTAATGTGTAAATTATTTTGCACTAACCCTAACCCCACTATCCCTAACTGTAAATGTACCCTAACTTTTCTGACTTACTTACATATATCATGCAAAATATTAAGTACATTGTAACTATACACAATAGCATTGTAATGATGTGTAAGTATACATATATTTACTATGCAAGACTTTATGTAAAATGTTACCATGGATTTTGGGTTAATGCGCCTTCAACAGCAGTTCTCTGTAGTTCCTAAAAATGAATCTATAACTTTAAACCCTTAACCTTAACAAATTGAATAGTATTGGAAAGGAACAAGACAACATGTTTCTGAGAGGCCTTTGTCTATGTGTTTCCTGGACCCATTGTTCTATTTCAAGAGGAAGTGTTCTGTAAGGAGGAGATAGGAAGGCAGGAAACCATCGCCCAAATATTACATTTCAGAAAGTTGTCTGAAAAACATGTTTTTTTTTTAAATATACAACCAGACTGACTGAGGTCGGATCCAATACGACTCATAGACTGTCTGAAGCTTGTGGTTCCTCTCAAACTGACTTCTATGATTTCCTCAGAACAATTCTACATATTGTATTTAACTTCTGGCTATCACTATATTACTGGCTGTAGAATTTGCAACTTTTGTGACCTTTGTGTGTGGTAAGTTATTTTCTGTAACTGCTGCAGTCACACATTTATTCGCTATCTTGCTTTTTCATTTCCTCCATCCTCCCTTCCTCCTCCACTAGGCCTCGCCCCCTGTGCAACAGTCTCCTTCTGGGGTCCAGTGAAGTTACTGATGAGTGGAGCTGCCCTCAAGCTCATTTTTCTTTTTGTAAACATTTGCGTGAAACGATAAGTCTACTGTGCACTGTGTTTACTTTTCTTTCTGCACAGCTGAAGAAGGGCTTTTGTCCAAAACATCCTGAAATAAATCATGTTTTAATCATTTAAACCTTTTGAGTATTCATCATTCAATCTGAACTGTATACTGTAAAGGCCAAGTTTGTCATAATTGTTTTATTTTTTTATTTTTATTATATATACTACGCACACACACAAAAACTCCTGAAAACTTTTCTATAAGAACTTGAACTCGCAGAAGCAATTCCTTTTTTTCCAATGACATCCTGTGGAAGGGTGGGGGTATTCACTGATATAGGAGGCAGAAGCTGGTATTGGAAAACACCGCACAGGTGCCCAGTTTTATTTATTTCCTTTATTTATTTTAGCCAGCAGAGGACGCTGTTTTCTGTGGTCTGTATACCTGCAATGGTAATCAGGACCACAGGGTTACCAA